>NC_080043.1:65246474-65546474 GCF_012489685.1 Lotus japonicus
TCAGTCTGTGGATGATAAGCAGAGCTTAATCTCAGCCTCGTCCCAAAGCCTCATGAAGAGCTCCCCACAGATGGGAAGTAAACTTCGGGTCTCTATCGGAAACGATACTTGTTGGCACTCCATGAAGTCGCACAATCTCAGCTATATAAATCTCTGATAGCTTATCCACGTTGTACGTAGTTCTCACCGGTATGAAATGAGCCGACTTAGTCAGTCGATCCACGATTACCCAAATCGAGTCATATCCTCTTTGAGTTCTTGGTAATGCCACGACAAAATCCATCGATATGCTATCCCATTTCCATTGAGGTACATCCAAGCTTTGTAGCATACCCGCAGATTTCTGATGTTCCACCTTCGCCTTTGACAGGTCAAACATGCAGCTACATATTCTGCCACTTGTCTTTTCATTCCTGGCCACCAAAAATTCACCTTCAAGTCCTGGTGCATCTTTTTCATTCCAGGGTGAATGCTCAGCTTACTTTTGTGACCTTCGTCCAACATCAACCTCCTTAGGTCAGGGTTGTTGGGTACGCAAACTCTACCCTTACACCGTAGGATATTGTCACTTCCTACCTTGAATTCCGGGTCCTTACCCTGAATTACCAAATTCCTTTTTCCGAGTAAAAATTCATCTTGTAACTGTTGGTCTCGGATTTCTTCCATCAATCCATTGGTAATCCTGATCATCCCGAACCTCAGTTCTCCCTCGGATAATCTTACGTCCAAACTCAAATCTCGGAATTGTTCCAGCAGTTGTAGCTCCTTCACCATCATTGACGAGATATGCATTTTCCTGCTCAATGCATCAGCAACAACATTAGCTTTCCCAGGATGGTATTGTAAGGTAAAATCGTAATCCTTGAGAAACTCCATCCAACGTCGTTGTCTCATGTTCAACTCCTTCTGGTCAAACAAGTACTTCAAGCTCTTGTGATCGCTAAATATGGTGAAATTGCATCCATATAAGTGATGTCTCCAGATCTTCAACGAAAACACAATGGCAGCAAGTTCTAAGTCATGAGTCGGATAGTTCTTCTCATGAGTCTTCAGTTGTCGTGAAGCATAAGCCACCACTTTCCGATGCTGCATCAGCACACATCCCAAACCTTGATGCGAAGCATCACAGTACACTTCATACGGTTCCTCTGGTTGCGGTAAGACGAGTACAGGTGACGTCGTCAAACGTTCCTTCATTGTCTGAAAGCTAGTTTCGCACGCTTCGGTCCATGCAAAAGGTTGATCCTTTCTCGTAAGTTGAGTCAAGGGTCCAACGATCTTGGCGAAATTCTCAATGAAACGACGATAGTACCCCCGCCAAACCGACAAAACTCCTGATCTCAGTCACGGTCTTTGGCCGTTCCCATGACAACACCGTCTCTACCTTTGCTGGATCCACAGCTATACCTTCTTTAGAAATCACATGGCCCAAGAATTTTACCTCTTCGAGCCAAAATTCACACTTAGAAGGGTTGGCGTACAACTTTGTCTCTCTCAACACTTGTAAAACCTGACGCAAGTGCCCTTCATGATCTTCAGCGTTCTTTGAGTAGATCAGAATGTCGTCGATAAACACCACGACGAATCGATCCAAGAACGGATGGAATGTCCTGTTCATGTAATCCATGAAGATAGCAGGTGCGTTTGTCACCCCAAATGGCATCACTAGATACTCATAGTGTCCATAACGAGTCCGGAATGCCGTCTTCTGGATATCCTCAGTCTTTACTCTGATCTGATGGTAACCCGACTTCAGGTCTATCTTTGAGAATATCGCAGCTCCTCGTAGTTGATCCATCAAATCATCAATTCTGGGTAGCGGATACCTATTCTTGACGGTTACTTTGTTCAGTTGTCGATAGTCGACACAAAGTCTAGATTTCCCATCCTTCTTTTTCACCAATAAGACGGGTGCTCCCCAAGGTGAAACGCTTGGTCGGATGAATCCTTTCGACAAAAGATCCTCAAGTTGAGACTTCAACTCCACCAATTCCGCAGGTGCCATCCGATATGGTGCAATCGAAATCGGTCCTGTTCCCGGTACGATGTCAATAGCAAACTCAATGTCGCGTACAGGCGGCAAACCAGGTACATCGCCAGGAAAAACATCCGCGAAGTCCCTCACAACTGGAATATTACTCACTTCCGAATTTCCTTTACTCTCCAAGCTCAACAAAACTGAATACTCTTGAGATCCTTCATTCAGAGAGACATTAATATGATTGGCGGATAGATACTCGGAAAGGTCCGAGTCAGGAAATACCACTCTCTTTCGGCTACAGTCCAGAAGACAATGGTAGTGGGACAACCAGTCCATCCCTAGGATAACATCTAGGTTCTTGAGAGTTAGGCACACTAGGTTAGCATGGTAAACTTTATCCCTATAGGTTACTGGGCAATACATGCATGCAGTATTGGCAAGCAGAGTTTTGGCAGGTGTGGTAACTATAAGATCGAAACTCAAAGCAGTAACGGGAAGTTTTAATCTAGTAGCACATTCCCTAGAGATAAAAGAGTGCGTTGCTCCGGAATCAAAAAGTACAGTTAGGAGATTACCGTCAATCTCGCAATCTCCCCTGATCAGACCATCAACATCTTCAGCTTCTTCACCATCCATGGTGTAGACTCTTGCCTTGGCAGCAGGACGCTTCCCACGAGCAGTGTTTACAGCTGGTTCTGTCTTGGGTGCTCTGCATTGAGCAGCAGTATGCCCCAACTTGTTACAGTTAAAGCATTTGGGCCTCATGTCAGTACAAGCATTGGCATAGTGCCCAGGCTGCCCACATCTGTAACAGGTCATCTCCCTGTTCACAGTCTGACCTCCAGAACCTCCAGCAGTACCCACCATGGGCCTATAAGATCCTGAAACAATTCCTCTACCTGCAGGACGTTGATACGGCTTCCTACTCTGAAATCTCCCTCTGCCTTGAAAATTTTGAGAGCCCGACCTCATCGGCCCTCCTGTCCCAACACGGTTCAGTCTCCTGTTCTTCATTATCTCCACCTCAGTGGCTTTCTCAACCAAAGTCTGAAAACGAGTGATCCCCAACGGTTTCACCGAGTCTTCAATATCGGGCCTCAGCCCATTCACAAAGCGCTTGCACATGTAGGGTTCATCGACCCCATTGCGGAAGAATCGAAAGTGCTTGGCCAACGATTCCAGCTTGGCAGCATATTCCGGGATGGACATGCTACCCTGACGAAGTGTCAGGAATTGCGACTCACGCTCGTCCCGCGCACTATCTGGAAAATACTTTTCCAGAAAAGCAGCACGAAACGAAACCCAGTTCACTTCCAAGTTGTTTGCTTCCATCATTCCTCTGGCGCCTCTCCACCAGTACTCAGCATCACCCAACAGTAGAAAAGTTGCCATTCCCACCTTGGCCCCCTCAGCAGTCTGCAATACACCGAAGATCTTTTCAATCTCCTGGATCCAGAGATCCGCTTTGTCCGGGTCCGTACCCCCCGAGAACTTAGGTGGATCCTGTCTCCTAAAATCATTCAGGCCTCTGTTCTGATCCATTGTCACTTTCCTCTGGCGTTGGTGCTGATCACGTGCCTCCTCAGCAGCACGCCTCATAGCATTATCGTTTGCCTGTGCAGTCACAGCTTGGGCCATAGTGGCCATCATCTCAGCTAGTTGGTTAGCGTTCACCATGTTCTGCTAAATTAACAAACAGTTAGTGCTCATCATAAGATAGCATCCAATATAACTATACAATATGATTAAGCAATAACTTCAAACAATTCTAAGCGAAAAATCGCTTGGCAGACAATCAATTTTTACTCTTTGCAGAGTCACACAACCTAGCACAGAAGACCTATTCCCCAAAGACTCCCGAAGGACTCGACAAGCTCTGATACCACAAATGTAACACCCCGATTTCGGTGGCGTCACTTTAGTAACCAAAAGAAAATACTTTAAGCGGAAAAACGTGAATTATTTTTTTTTTCGACAATATAACTAAAGACAGAAAGCAAATAAACTCCCCAACAAAAGATAAAAGGAACTACTATACAACTATATATACATGCCTCGCTAAATACTACCACGTCACGAGTAACCTCCAGTGACGGGTGACAGAAAAGAGTAACGCCCGAAGGCAATATGTACAGTCCAAGATAAAGATACTGTGTCCGCAACACTAACCTACAAAATCTGAGAGCAAGTTGGCCCAGCGGCCTAAGAAAAGACCCCCTAATTCCAACCAGCTCTCTGTGATCTCCATAGGAAACCACACAAAAGCTACCGGTAGGAAAACTACCCTGTCCCCAAAAACGGAAGCATGACGGTCAGAGCATCGACACTACTCCTACACTATCCCTACCCGAGGAGCCCACACTAGCACTCGATCCTACACGCTAGCGCGGTCGTCATCCGAATCTGCATCCAGGACGACTAGGTCGACGTACTCAACACTGCCCTCTCTGTCCACCCTAATGCGCTCCCGCACTGGACTCTCGGGCTCGGGGCCCGGAACGAGATCCGCAACGACAGCAGCAGCAGTAGACGGACTAGACTCCGTCGAAGCCCCACCTACTGGCAACTCCTCAGAAGGGTCCTCATCATCTGAAGGAGATGGTGGCGGTGGAGGTACTCCCAAGCCGGGTCCACAGTGTACTCCTGGTGGCAGGTTGAAGCTCACTATGTGCCTCCTCATTACTCCCTCCGTCAAACGTCCAAATCGATCGACACGGTCCTCCATGATCCGACCGGTGTAGGTCGCACGGTGGCCCTCGGGATCGACCACCCATGCACCTGGGTCGTCTTGGTCAAGCATCTCGTACCTGGTCCCCCCTGATGGGCTGACCATGGTAAACCAATCCCCCATACTCATCTGACAAATGGCGTAGTCCGCCCAAACACACACAGCAGACGCGAGGGTCAACTCCAAAGAATTATATAATTAATAAAACCAGATATAATTATAGGATAATAAATACTCGCCTCTCAGGCTTATAAGTTTAGGGATAGCTTCCTAGGGTTGCATGTATCACAATAAATATAAAGAGCCATAAAAACAAGTAGCATGCCTCAAAAATTAGGATAAACAGTTACCAATCACACTCAGCAACTAAGTTAGCATGCATGTTGCATGAAATGCAATGCTGGGTAACAAAATGCATTCCGGAAGAAGGATGGACATCAACGAGACGGCCCTAACACCAGCCACGGTGGGTACCTTCCTGCTCGCGTGTCTCTTACACCACACAAAAGTAGTCAGATCAGCAGTGAACCCGTAGGTCTGCCATTCCGTCTGCTACTGAGGACCACCGTAGTGTCCTAAATATGGAAATCCGGGTCTTATGACCATTTTGGAATCCACCGAGGTCCGGTATCACGCCGTGTATTAACCTCAAAATGAGTGCATGAATGCAAGTGATTAGCCAAACAACGTCTCCGACCTCACCCGACACGTCGCCACGTGTTCTAGATAACTTAAAGTCTCTAAAAGAATACCCTAAGGTAAATGTCGATTCTGCGACAAAATACAATTAATCATAAACAAAAGAGTGCAACCACTCACGACAACTCTTCGAGTCATCAATGCTCTCACGAAGTCTCACGCTTCTGTGGAGTCTCACACATTCACAAAGTCTCACGCTTCAGTGAAGTTTTATGCTTTCACAAGGTCTCACGCCTCAGTGAATTTACACACTTGCACGAAGTCTCACGCTTCAATGAAGTTTCATGCTGTTCACGAGGTCTCACGCCTCAGTGAAGATCCATGCTTCCCACAAGGTCTCACGCCTCAGTGGAGTATCACGCATTCACAAGGTCTCACACCTCCGTGAAGCTTCTCGGCTCATCCCTTGGATGGCTAAACAAACTGCTCCCAGAGCGAATGAGTATCAACATACCCAAAACTCGAAATCTTCCCAACACTTGGATCCGACGACACTTCTCGTTTTCCAAAACTAAACTTCAATCCAAAGCTTGCATCCGAGATTGTTATCTTTATTTAAAGGTTTAGAGGTTGTTTAATATCTTATGAATTTCTTTATAAAAATAGCTCTTTTTAGTCTTATCGTATTCCCTATGAGTTTCAAAGTTCCCATAAACCCAAGTAATTCCCTGAGAAGGTCTCGATCCATTGGAGCATGACAAGGTCCGAACTCCGTTCGTCCTTTTAAAACTCTCTCAAAATCTCATAAAAATTCGGCATGACCTGCCCGTAATCCTCACTTTCCAGAAACATAGGCACGAGTGGAATAGCATCATTGAAACAGCTCAACCGAAAGACATAAACAGCATATTCCAACACATCCTAAGTTAACCATGTAGCACATAGCATGTGAATCATTTAGCACACAATATCATGGCATCAAGTACTCAACAAGTTCGGCCGAAGCCTCAGAAATCATTTCAGACATTTAGCAATTAAGTGCATAACACATAAATCAAGTCGAATTTCATCGACACCTAAAGCATTATCTAGTAATTCAGAGAGTAGCCCTCACCGGTGGGTCTTCCAGCTTCCTCCTCAAAATGTTCTTCAAGCTCTTCTCCTTGATTCCTGGGAATCTCTTCAAACGAACCTTAAGCAAAAATCACAGAAATCAACACCAAGAGTCAGAAACTCAGCAATCAAAGAGTCCTAGGGTTACACAGTATACTACTACCTCCTTGGTACGACAATCTAACGCGTTAAGACAAGTTTTCGAAAAATCGGATTCTCCTCCCCCCTTGATATAGCTCTCGGCCACTTTCCTTAATTGGGAGGGTCGATTTTTCTTCGATCAAACTTGGTTCCTAGGTTAACATAAGCCGTAACTAAGACGGTTCTAGGCTCGGAAAAATTTTCGGATCGAAAACTGATATAGGGGCAGTTTGGTCATTATTTTTAGCTCAGAATTTCAAAATTGGATTTTTGAAAAACAAATTGGATGGGGACGTCCACAACGACGTTTATGACGACAAATCCTACTAGCACTAAGCCAAGTCGATAGATTAGAGCGTAAAGGTTGCGACTTTGCCGAAAAATGGGTATTTAGGGTAGAAATTGATCCCGGCGGCATTTCGTCGACATTTGACAAAATCTAATCCGCAGAACACGCTCAGGAGCATGCAGGGAAGAAGTTTAGACGCTGAAATCAGCTGATTTGAACAGTTTTTCAAAAACCTCAAAATTTTGAACTCAGAAAGTCGCAGGAGAAATGGACAGAAACGACGATTCGAAGGGGAGTATAGATTACCTACCTCGAGGTCTTCGATTAGTGACGAACGGTGAAGCAAACGGGCAAGAAACGACGAAGATCCGGATCTCTCTCTCTCTCTAGGAACTCGCGGTTTTGGGGGGTGGGGAAAATGGGTTTTTGTAAAAAAATCTAATTTTTCAAGCTATTTATAGGTTTTGGAAAAAACGGAAAAATGATTTTTTTGCGATTCCGATTTTTCCTGCGCGTTCCTCTGCGCATTCTAAGATAGGTTCTGGCGACAGAATTCCAGAACTCAAAATAGAATTCTTGGAATTAAACCAAAAGATCCAAAATCGGCATAAGTCGGTGTAAGTCGGTTTATCCCGAAAAACTACTTTTTGCAGTGATCGTCGGACGAGAAAACTTCCTTCTGAAGAAAGATTAGGAATGATGAGAGAAGTAGGTGAACGCGGGTGGAATCTTCATTTGAGTTTCCGGATAGAAAAAGTCTTCATCGTCTGTCGATCTTAGGTTTTTCGAACTATCAGGGATTCCGTTTCGGCAAACTTCCGAGAATTGGAATTTGACGTTCGCACTTTCCAGGATTTCGCATCGAAATGGTTGTTTAAGGACGGAAAAGAGAAGTTCTAACATTTCTCTGAGGATTTTTGGAATTAGTTTCCATCATGTCCTAAAGCGTAAATTAACTATTCACTAATACCTTCGACCTAGGTTTAAGCGTATGTTAGTCGTGCTATAACTCTTTCGGTTTTTCGATACATTCTTGGACTTTTCCTGAACCTCTTTCCTTTCCAAATTTATCTTAATCAAATAACTCTTTTATTTTATTCACTTATCCAAAGCGTTAAAACTTGGGCCTTACAATGAATCTTCTTGATTCATGCAAAATAATTCAATTACAGTACTTCTGGACTGTAAGGCTATGAATCTTCTTGATTCATGCAAAATAATTCAATTACAGTGCTTCTGAACTGTAAGGCTATGAATCTTCCTGATTCATGCAAAATATTTTTTCAATTACAATGCTTCTGGACTGTAAGACTATGAATCTTCCTGATTCATGAAAAATAATTCAATTACAGTGCTTCTGGACTGTAAGACTATGAATCTTCCTGATTCATGAAAAATAATTCAATTACAGTGCTTCTGGACTGTAAGGCTATGAATCTTCCTGATTCATGCAAAATATTTTTCAATTCCAGTAATTCTGGATTGTAAGGTTATGAATCTTCCTGATTCATGCAAAATAATTCAATTACAGTGCTTCTGGACTGTAAGGCTATGAATCTTCAGGATTCATGCTTATTCTTTTGACTCATAGATAAATGATTCGAAGAAGAAGGAGAAGAAAAAAGAAGAAGAAAAATTGTAAAATTATAACCTTCCACATGGATGTGGTACTTACTCTAGAAGTGGTACTTACTCTTTCACTTAGGAATTGTGAATTTTATGGAGAGACTATCGTGCTGATAACGTGTTATAAATAAAGAGAGGAGAAGAGAGGAACAAAAGATAGAGAAATAGTTTGATGGAGATGCTCTGCTAGGTGCAGACTCCCTTGTATTTATACTATTAGGTTTAGAGTGTTGAACAAGTATACATGTGGGCCTGGCCCATGGACTCATAACTCTGATGGGCATCCAAATATTCATAACAAGTATTTAATTATTTATCTATAGAAGAAGTTTTCGTAGCTTTAGAGGTACTTAGTACTTCAATAATTTATTGCGCTATAATTGAAATTTTTGCATGAATATTTTAGTAAAATTCGCATTATTTTTCAAAGATTCAATCTTAGTCGTTCATAACTTTGTGGCAACCCTTCAGTTTCAGGTTTGTTGCTCTTCTTTATTCTACAGTTCTGTTGTTATCGATTTCTCATTTGCTCTTCTTTTATAACTCCTTCATCGTTTCTTCTCCGTAATCAAGACTTCAAGATCAAATGCTTACCCTCAAATACTCTCTCTCGATGTGTTTCTCTCTATCTCGCTCCACTTGACTTTTCTCATTAAACTGTATGAAATCCTTAATCCTCTCTCCCTTATTCATTTTCTTGATTTTCTTTACTCTTAGTCCTTTAACCTTTGCGCCGCACCCATTCCTCTAAGCATGTGCACCACATCTTAATCGCATCACCCTTTCTCACGTTCATTTTTGTCGTACCCACCATGTTCATCGTTGCCCATGAAAGAGTAGATGAGACATAAAAAATTCATGAGTTTAAGAGAAGTGATGAAGCAGCAACATACATATACTCTGCTTTTTCTCTGGTGTTCACAAAGTGCAAATCGGTACCGATCCGAACCACATAGGAAATTGATCATGAGGTAAATGATTTCAGGGAAAAATACAAGTTTTTGTTTTTCCTGATAAGTGCTCTCTCTGCAGGGCTTTGATTAATTTCTTTGCAACCTAAAGAGAAACCTCATATCTAATTGGATTTGGATGCATTTTTGCAACGCCTGTGCAGCTATAATTATAGACGCGGTCTCATGAAGGAAACAAGAAAGTCAAAGAATCAAAGGCGCTGTCTTTGATCCAGAAGTATGTGTCCTTCATCATGGAGCCCAACGAGTCCATTGAAGAAATGTTCTCCAGATTTCAGTTGCTTGTAGCTGGAATACGACCTCTCAACAAGAGCTACACAACAAAAGATCATGTCATAAGGGTCATCAGAAGTCTTCCTGAAAGCTGGATGCCCTTGGTGACTTCAATAAAGCTTACGAGAGATGTTGAGCGTATGAGTTTAGAAGAACTCACCAGCATACTGAAGTGTCATGAGCTGAAGCGCTCAGAGATGCAAGATCTGAGGAAGAAATCTATAGCCTTGAAATCCAAATCTGAGAAGGCTAAATCTGAGAAGTCAAAAGCTCTCCAAGCTGAAGCAGAAGAATCTGAAGAAGCATCAGAAGATTCTGATGAAGATGAGTTGACTCTGATTTCAAAAAGGCTCAACCGTATCTGGAAGCACAGGCAGAGCAAGTACAAAGGCTCTGGAAAGGCCAAAGGAAAGTCTGAATCATCAGGCCAGAAGAAGTCCTCGATTAAGGAAGTCACATGCTTTGAGTGCAAAGAATCAGAGCACTACAAGAGTGATTGTCCAAAACTGAAAAAGGACAAGAGGCCAAAGAAGCACTTCAAGACCAAGAAAAGTCTGATGGTGACTTTTGACGAATCAGAGTCAGAGGATGTTGACTCTAATGGTGAAGTCCAAGGACTCATGGCTATTGTCAAAGACAAAGGAGCAGAGTCAAAGGATGTTGTTGACTCTGACTCAGAATCAGAAGGAGATCCTAACTCAGACGATGAAAATGAGGTATTTGCTTCTTTCTCAACCTCTGAACTGAAACATGCTTTGTCTGATATCATGGATAAGTATAACTCTTTATTGTCTAAGCATAAAAAGTTGAAAAAGGACTTATCTGCTGCTTCTAAGACTCCTTCTGAACATGAGAAAATCATTTCTGATTTGAAAAATGATAACCATGCTTTAGTGAATTCTAACTCTGTGCTTAAGAATCAAATTGCTAAGTTAGAAGAAGTGATTGTCTGCGATGCCTCTGATAGTAAGCATGAATCTAAGTATGAAAAATCTTTTCAAAGATTCCTGGCTAAAAGCGTAGACAGAAGCTTAATGGCTTCAATGATCTATGCCGTAAGCAGAAATGGAATGCATGGCATTGGCTATTCTAAACCAATTAGAAATGAGCCTTCTATGCCTAAAGCTAAATCCTTGTATGAATGCTTTATTCCCTCTGGTACCATATTACCTGATCCTTTACCTGCTGAAGTTGCTAAACCCCCTCTCAAAAAGGGATCTTTCTCCATGTCTAAATATCATGCAAGAATTCCTTTACATTACCATGTTGAGAAACCCAAGGTGATCAGAACCTCAGGGGTAACTAACAAGAGAGGACCCAGAAAGTGGGTACCTAAGGATAAGATTATCTATGTTGCAGATATCCTTGATAGCTCCACTGAAACATCAATCATGGTATCTGGACAGTGGATGCTCGCGTCACATGACGGGAGAAAGGCGTATGTTCCAAGAGCTAAAACTTAAGCCTGGAGGCGAAGTTGGCTTTGGTGGCAATGAAAAGGGTAAAATTGTTGGTACTAGTACTATTTGTGTAGACAGTAGTCCATGCATTGACAATGTTTTATTGGTAGACGGCTTAACTCATAACTTATTGTCTATAAGTCAATTAGCTGACAAGGGTTATGATGTTATCTTCAATCAAAAGTCCTGCCGGGCTGTAAGTCAGATCGATGGCTCTGTTCTGTTTAACAGCAAGAGGAAGAACAACATTTATAAAATCAGATTATCTGAGTTGGAGGCTCAGAATGTGAAGTGCCTTCTGTCTGTTAATGAAGAGCAATGGGTATGGCATAGACGGTTAGGGCATGCCAGTATGAGAAAGATTTCTCAGCTGAGTAAGCTAAACCTTGTCATGGGCTTACCCACTCTGAAGTGCTCTTCAGATGCTCTTTGTGAAGCATGTCAGAAAGGCAAATTCACAAAAGTCCATTTCAAGGCAAAGAATGTTGTCTCAACCTCAAGGCCATTGGAACTTCTGCATATCGACCTGTATGGACCAGTGAAAACTGAGTCTATAGGTGGCAAGAGATATGGGATGGTCATTGTTGACGACTATAGCCGCTGGACACGGGTAAAATTTCTAACCCGCAAGGATGAGTCTCATGCTGTGTTCTCTACCTTCATAGCCCAAGTGCAAAACGAGAAGACTTGTAGGATTGTCCGTGTCAGAAGTGACCATGGTGGAGAGTTTGAGAATGACAAGTTTGAGAGTCTGTTTGATTCCTATGGAATTGAACATGATTTCTCTTGTCCCAGAACTCCTCAACAAAATGGTGTTGTTGAGAGGAAGAACAGAACTCTTCAGGAGATGGCTAGAACCATGCTCCAAGAAACTGGCATGGCTAAGCAATTTTGGGCAGAGGCAGTAAACACAGCGTGTTACATTAAGAACAGAATCTCTGCGCATGAGACCAATTCTGAATAAGACTCCTTATGAATTGTGGAAGAATATAAAACCCAACATTTCTTATTTTCATCATTTTGGTTGTGTTTGTTATGTTCTTAATACTAAGGATAAATTGCATAAGTTTGATGCTAAATCGTCTAAATGTCTATTACTTGGTTACTCTGAGAGATCTAAAGGTTTTAGATTTTATAATACTGATGCGAAAACAATTGAAGAATATATACATGTTAGATTTGGTGAAAAGCTTGACTCTGATCAGTCAAAGCTAGTTGAGAAGTTTGCAGATTTAAGCATAAATGTTTCTGACAAAGGCAAAGCTCCAGAGGAAGCTGAGCCAGAGGAAGATGAACCAGAAGAAGCTGGTCCCTCTGATTCACAACCTCAGAAGAAGAGCTGAATCACTGCGGCTCATCATAAGGAATTGATTCTGGCCAACAAAGATGAACCAGTCAGAACCAGTTCAGCCTTCAGACCCTCTGAAGAGACCTTACTTAGTCTGAAAGGATTGGTGTCCTTAATTGAACCCAAGTCAATTGATGAAGCTCTTCAGGACAAGGACTGGATTCTGGCTATGGAAGAAGAATTGAATCAATTTTCCAAGAATGATGTTTGGAGCCTAGTGAAGAAGCCTCAAAGTGTCCATGTAATTGGAACCAAATGGGTGTTCAGAAACAAGTTGAATGAGAAAGGTGATGTAGTCAGAAACAAGGCAAGGCTAGTTGCTCAAGGCTACAGTGAGCAGGAAGGAATAGACTACACTGAAACATTTGCTCCAGTAGCAAGACTAGAAGCAATCAGACTGCTGATCTCCTTCTCAGTGAATCACAACATAATTCTACATCAGATGGATGTTAAGAGTGCCTTCCTAAATGGATACATATCAGAGGAAGTCTACGTTCATCAACCCCCAGGTTTTGAGGATGAGAAGAACCCAGACCATGTCTTCAAGTTGAAAAAATCTCTCTATGGTCTGAAGCAAGCTCCCAGAGCATGGTATGAGAGACTCAGCTCATTCCTTCTGGAGAATGAGTTTGTAAGGGGTAAAGTAGATACAACTCTCTTTTGAAAAACTTACAAAGATGATATTTTAATTGTGCAAATTTATGTTGATGATATTATATTTGGTTCTGCTAATCAATCTCTATGCAAAGAATTTTCTGAGATGATGCAGGCTGAATTTGAGATGAGTATGATGGGAGAACTCAAGTACTTTCTGGGAATACAAGTTGATCAAACACCAGAAGGAACATATATCCATCAGAGCAAATACACTAAAGAACTTCTGAAGAAGTTCAATATGCTGGAATCTACAGTTGTCAAGACTCCAATGCATCCTACATGCATTCTGGAGAAAGAAGATGCAAGTGGTAAAGTTTGTCAGAAGCTCTATCGTGGTATGATAGGATCACTTCTATACTTAACTGCATCTAGGCCAGATATATTGTTTAGTTTTCATTTATGTGCTCGTTTCCAATCAGATCCAAGGGAAACCCACTTAACTGCTGTTAAGAGGATCCTAAGATATCTGAAAGGAACCACTAACCTTGGCTTGATGTATAAGAAAACATCAGAGTATAAGCTTTCAGGTTATTGTGATGTTGATTATGCTGGAGATAGAACAGAGATAAAAAGCACTTATGGAAATTGTCAATTTCTGGGAAGCAACTTAGTCTCATGGGCAAGCAAGAGGCAATCAACCATTGCACTATCTACTGCAGAGGCAGAATATATCTCAGCAGCAATATGCAGCACTCAGATGCTCTGGATGAAACATCAGCTGGAGGATTACCAAATCCTTGAGAGCAATATCCCAATCTATTGTGATAACACTGCTGCAATCTCATTGAGTAAGAATCCTATCTTACACTCAAGGGCAAAACACATTGAGGTAAAGTATCATTTTATTCGAGATTATGTACAGAAGCGCGTGCTTCTTCTGAAGTTTGTTGATACTGACCATCAATGGGCAGATATCTTTACAAAGCCCTTAGCAGAGGATAGATTTAATTTCATTCTGAAAAATCTGAATATGGACTTTTGTCCAGCATGAAGATGGATCAGAACCTCTGACTATGATGCTTCTTTATCAGAAGATGTCTAGTTCAGAAGGTAACTCTATCAGAGTTTAAGTACCCATTGGTGCTAACTCTGAAGCTGAGACAGTAAACGTGTGTCAGTATCTCTGATACATAGTTCCTTGTGCCCGTGCTGACAGTCTGTCGTAATGAGTGTTGATGTGCTTCTCTCCTTCGTGTGATATGTGTATTAACTGTTACTATGATGTCTTTAATTTTTAACCGTTGATTTTAATTTGCTTTTTGATCAACAACGGTTATTTTCAAAAACCCACTATACACACACGTTCTCCTACACTTACGGTTTTACCTTCTCTCTCTTCAGCTTTTCAAATCCTTATCCCCACGATCTCTCTCTCTCTCTCTATTCATCCTTTTCTCTTCTACCCAAAAACCCTCAACCGCCTTCAAGATGGTTAGACCCAACAGAAGTGAAACTGCAGATGCATCCAGATTTCCTACCATGGTAGTAGGCCAAGCTACAGGTCAATCGGGTTCTGAAACTCAAGGTCAAACTCAAGCTCAAGGGAAGATGATTCCTATTACAGAACGGGGTTGTGACGTTCACTGTGTCTTTGCTCCTGAAGAACTCCATGTTCTTGCTGAATGGAGATTCGACCTGGACAATATAGCTGCTAATGAGTATGATCTTCGTCCTGAAGTTCATGTTCAAGGATGGGAACAGTACTTCAACAGGCTTCGAGGTCCAATTTATGTGAAATTGGTCAAGGAATTCTGGAAACACGCCGATTATGATGACACTCAGGTGGTCTCTTACATTGCTGGCAGAAGGATCATCATCACAGAGAAGACTATTGTTGATCTTCTGGGTGCACACACTAGAACTGGGTATAGATTCCAACTGACGGAATCGAAGTTGAAGCCCAGAACAAAGGAAGAAACCAACAAGGCTCTTTACACAACGTATAAGCCTGGCAAGAGCGACTACAAAGTAGTGGATCTTCATCCCAAGCTGAGGATATGGCACAAGATTCTGCTTCACTGCATTAATTAGCGGCCAAAGGGAAGCTCACCTGACTACATCAACTTTTGTCAAAAAGTGATGTTGTTTTTCATTCAAGACCACAAGAAGATCTGCCTTCCCTTCTTCCTGTTCTCTTACCTGAAAGAGTGCATTAGGAAATCCAGAACCACTGCTTCTATCAAGTCTGCTATCAAGTACATTCCCTTTGGAAGACTGCTTTCAGATCTATTCATTGAGAGAAAATTTGTAGAAGATCTGATGACGGTAGGATGCACAGAGGATCTGTCAACCATTGCCAGTGATGTCTTCACCTCTACATCTTTGAAGAAGATGGGACTAATCAAGACAAAGGTTCCTCCTGTTCATGAAGACACTTCTGATGAAGTCAGAAGAAGTAGAGTCCCTCTGGTTGATTTTCCCCTCTGGTCCCAAGCAGATGATCCCACTGCCATCTTGTGCTACATTGATGATTTGAAGAAAGCAGGATATGAGATAGATGTGGACGAGTTTTTCAGAAACCTGCCACCAGCACCAGAGTATGATTCTCCTCCCAAGAGGAAAACTCAGAGAAAGATCATCTTGGAGGAATCCTCTGAAGAGTCTGATCCCTCTGATGCTCCTCAGAAGAAGAAGAAGAAGAAGAAGGCTGACAAACCTAAGAGGAAGCACGAGGAAACCACCAAGCTAGATGCTCCATCTGATGGTGATAATGATGATGCTCCTTCTCCTCCAAAGAAGAAAAAGAAGCAAGTGAGGATTGTGGAGAAGCCAACCCGTGTGGAACCTGCTGCTGCAGTTATCAGAATGGAGACTTCTGCCAGAGTTACTCGGTCTGCCGTGCGATCATCAAGTAAGTCTGTTGTTATTGAATCTGATGATGATTTAAATTCACTTGATGCACTCCCCATCTCTTCACTCCTTAACCGCACTGCCACCCAACTCACTCCTATTCCAGAGTCTCAACCAGCTGACCAAACCACTTCACCACCAAATTCACCTATATCTTCATTTTTCCAACCTTCCCAACAAGAAGCACCTCTTTGGAACATGCTTCAGACTCCACGACCCTCTGAACCAACCTCACCCATAACCATTCAATACAACCCACTAACTTCTGAACCCATTATTCTCGAACAATCTGGACCTGAACCCAGAACTTCTGATCACTCTGTCCCCAGAGCTTCAGAACGTCCTGTTCGCAGAACCACTGATACAGATTCTTCAACTCCCTATACTTCTGTATCCTTTCCTACCAATGTTGCTGACTCCTCACCTTCAAACAACTCTGAATCTAATTGTGAAAGAGAAAGAGTCTGCCATTCCAGAGTACTACCACACAGTACCTAGCCCAAGGAGATACCCTGTCCCTAGACCAGAACGTCTAGTTGGCCCACATCATCATATCCTGGCTGACCCTTTGCATGAAGCGGACCCTTTAGCTCAATCTGTTCAACCAGAACCAGAAAACTCGGTATCTAACCCTTCTTCAGTTAGATCACCAATTCCTCAGGTTGAAACCTCTGAACCAAACCTTGAGACCCACACTTCAAATGTCCAAACTTTAAATGTTGGTTCTCCTCAAGGTGCCTCTGAGGCCAATAGCAGCAACCACCCCACCTCTCCTGAAACCAATCTCTCCATTGTTCCCTATACCTACCTCAAGTCAAACTCTCTTCTTGAGTGCATCAGTGTATTTAATCATGAAGCATCACTGATGATTCGCAATGTGCAAGGTCACACTGACCTTAGTGAGAACTCTGACTCTGTTGCTGAAGAATGGAATCGTCTGAGTAATTGGTTAATTGTTCAAGTTCCTGTTATGATGAGTCATCTCACTACGGACAGGGATCAGAGGATTGAGGCTGCTAGTCAGCGGTTTGACAGAAGAGTTGCTCTGCATGAACAACAGCAAAGAACTAAGTTACTTGAAGCTGCTGATAAAGCAAGAAGAAAGAAAGAACAAGCAGAAGAAGCTGCACGTCAAGAGGCTGCCCAAGTTGAAAATGCTAGATTAGAAGCTGAGAGACTACAAGCTGAAGCTGAAGCTCTCAGATGTCAAGCTCTTGCACCAATGCTTTTCACACATGCTGATTCTGATTCCACTCAAGCTCCTCACTCTGCTCAGAATGTTCCCTCTACCTCTACACAGCCAAGTTCTTCCAGACTTGACATCATGGAACAACGTCTCAACTCTCACGAGATCCTGCTGATGGAAATGAATCGAGCTCTTAAAGAACTTCTGCGTCGCTCTGACAAGCCCTAGTTTTTTAGGATTTCTTTCGTTTTTCTTTCTTAACTTATTTTACTTTTAGTTTAATTTTGCATTATTTGCTATATTTTGCTTTCTCGTCGTTTCTCATTGCATATATATATATATATATATATATATATATAACATTGTGTTTGCAAAATTTTTTTTCTTTATTCATTTCAATCATGTTTATTACATCATACATTATTCCCTACATCTAGAATGGAGGATCCTTCCTCATTCTTCTGCATTCTTGGCGCTGCTCCACTCTCTCCTTCTCCAGACGATCTAGTGAATACTCTATGTTGCCGAGTTTGATGCTCAGCTCATCTCTCTCCAGACTATCTTCTGTCGTCTTGAGTCTCTTTTCAACAGTCTCCTTCTCTTCTAGCAGATTCAGCTCAAGCTGGCACAGCTCCTGAATCTCCTCCACGAAGTAGAGGAATTCTTTCAGATCTTTCTCCATCTCAGGACCAAGATCTTCTTCTAGCAGTGTCTTCGTCAGCTCTTGAATGGTCTTTGTACCATCCGGATGCCTTATATTGAGGAACATATCTTCCTCAAAAGCCTTCCTTCTGAGCTCTTCTAATGCCATTCTGTATGATGCCATTCTTTTTTATTGGTATTGATTGAGTTGTGAAGCTTACCCTCTTCTAAATCGCTTTATATAAGCTTCATTCTCTCTTTGGAAGTTATTGCTCCTACAGTTTCTCGAGGTTAAGTCCTTGGTAACTGAAGCTTCTCTTTACTCCCGTGGCCGGTGGTAAACGTTCTTCTTTTGCTTATGACAAAAAGGGGGAGTACACCCAGCTTTTGATGTGTAAGCTGTGTTAGTGTGATTTATTTTTCTTTTGGAGAATTTAAGAGTTCCACCTTTATGACCATAGATGTGTCACTGGGCAAATACAAGGAATACATTTCACTTCTTCTGAAGTGATTTTATTTGACTCTGATACCCTGCTTGTGACTCTGAATACTTATGCGCTCTGATTATTTTATTTCATCTATGTCATGCGCCTTCACTCTGAACTCTTATATTATTTAGCTCAGAATCTAGACATTTCTAACGTTTTCATTAAGTCTTAGATTCCGGGGGAGCTATGCTCAGAATCAAGCTGTGACTTGGATTCAGAATGAGAAAAATAAACTATTCACATCAGGATAAGTCTAATTCTATGTCTCTAAACTGTGAGTGAATTCAGTTTATTGTTTAAGAATTGTTCATCAAAATACTTGGTTTTGTCACCATCAAAAAGGGGGAGATTGTAAGATCAAGTTTTGATCGAGTAGTACAACTCTATGTTTTGATGATTACAAGTTAACATTTTAGTATGAACAATTATGGTACTCTAACGTGTTTTTCTGAGTGTGCTATATACAGGCTCTGACCTCAATTTTATCTCACACAAATCAGAAGCACTATGCTTAAAGAGTGACACAAGCAACGCTTTCGCAACATCTATGTTCACTCTGAACAGTAGAAACGTTTCAGAAGATCTGAAGTCATACAAGCTCTGATATGGACTCAGTCACTTGAAGTTCTGAAGATCCAGACGTTCTGACAACCCAGACACTCTGAAGGTTCAGATGTTCTGATGGTGTAGAAGACTCTGAAGATCCAGAAGCTGAAAAGTGGAGACTCTGAAGTCCAGAAGCAAGATGGCTCTGAAGACCATGTACTTCCCTCTGAGTTCAGAATCAGAAGGTACAACGGTTAGAGGATCTCTGCTTCCCTCTGACTCTGATCAACGAGCTTCACAAGTTCCAACATGAAGCATTCCCCTGATCAGAAGTCTACTAGGTTAAAGGTCAAGTCACTTTCCAAAGTACAAAAGCAAATGTACTATCCTGACGACCTACCTAACATTCTCAGCCACAGCAGAAGCTGGAATTTCCAAAACTGCCCTCCAACGGTAGCATTCCCATGCAGCGTTCAAACCCTAATCCTTGGAGTATAAATAGAGGCTGAAGATTGAAAGATGCGGTTGGAAGAATCTCACACGCGCAAGCTATATTCAAACCTTCTAAGCATTCTTTCATCTGAATTCATTGTGTTTACTATTAGCTTTTCAGAAGCAAATTTCTTGTAAACATTCTTTCTTAAACAGTTGTTTAGTTACCTTTAGGAGATCAAGCTTGATCGGATCCTAGAGAAGACTAAGAGAGTGAATCTTAGTGTGAGCTAAGTCAGTGTATTGTTAGTCACTTGTAGGTTTCAAGTGCAGTTGTAACATTTACCTGATTAGTGGATTGCCTTCATTCTAAGAAGGAAGAAATCACCTTAACGGGTGGACTGGATTAGCTTGAGTGATTCATCAAGTGAATCAGGATAAAATCCTTGTGTGCTTTTCTATCTCTTATCTTAAGCACTTTGTTCTCGAAAGATTTGTTAAAATCTTTAAGGTGGAAGTTTTATTCTAAAAATGTTATTCAAACCCCCCCCCCCTTCTACCGTTTTTCATACCTTCAGTTTGTGGTGATGGTTTTCATGGTGGAAAGGAGAAGAAGAACGTGATTATGGTGGCCTCTTGGCTGGACATAATAGCCATGGTGAGGAGGAGGGACGGTGGTGGCTTGTGTTGCCACGCTTGGAGAAGAGAAAGGAAGAATGAAGAAAACGGAATGGGTCTCTGCTGCAGCAAAAGAAAGACAATGGAAAGAAAGGAGAGTGAATGGGTGTGTCGATTATGAAAGTGGATGGAGGAATAAGGATGGTGAGATATTTAGATATTTAGGGAAGATATTTTGAGAAGATATTTTTAAAGTCGGTACGAATTGATTTAGACACTAAATGATTTAGCTCATAGAGTTAAGAGAAAAATATAGGGGCGATATATTATTATCCCAAAAATTAAGAGGAACTCTATGAAATGATAAAATATAAATTTGGATCACTTTGAGCAAAATAAAACGATCCAAGGACAAGAAAATGAGTAAAAACTGAGCTAAAGAATAACTGTGAGATAGTTAAAGCAAAAATAACGTCGTCATTTAATGCATCTAGCTAGAATAAATTATAAGAAAAATGACAATAATAATTATTATCATTCGAGGAGAAAATATTTTGGAATCAGTTTAGAATGAGTCTGTTTCAAAATCTAACACATAACTGATTAGGAAAATATTCTCCGGATGAGAAAACTTCCTTCACGGAAAAGATTTCTAAAGATGAAAGGATTAAAACAACGCGGACAAAAACTCTGAAAGGAGCTCCGAACACGGTTCAGGGTCTCGCTTAAATCCCTGCGGAGATAAAGTCTAACTTTATCGGATTTCCGGAAAGCGAAACCTATCGATCTTACAGTCAAAAGTTCCGTGATGGGGCACTTGCCATAATCAAACGTTAAAACAATAGAATATAAAAGCTCAATTAATTAATATATATTGAAAATAAAACAACAGTCTAGTTATTTAATTCAAGGTCTTACAATACTACCCCCCAAAAAGAAAGTTTCGTCCTCGAAACTTGGCGTCAGAGAAAACTCAGGAATAACATTCCCTCACATTTTCTTCCACCCTACCAGTAGCGTCAGAACGCATCCCAAATCTGAGAGACGTCACAACGAATTCACCTCAAAGGTGACATACAAGACAAAAGCAATACTTAGGTATCTATCAACCATCCTCAAACAGACCTAGATAACATGTTCATGCTAGTGTTCAAAACACCTAACTCAATCGCCCACATGAACACCCTCACAAGTATCGTCATGCTAATATTATTCTAATCTCGTCACAAGCTTCTCCTACCAATAATCTCACACTCAAAATCCATTGACCAACATCTCATAAGCAAATTATCATCTTAGAATCTAACAATCCATCAACGTAATCTCCTTTCCAAACTAACCTCATTCAAACCATAAAGTCAACCTTCCACTTAGTCACAATTCAAATTACAACTTACTCCAAGTCTTAGCACTCTACACAACTCGAGACTCCTCATCTATTATGTTCTATTCAAAATCATTGCTTGATAATCACTCATTCCTCTAAGATCTAACTAGGTAGTAAACCAACAAGTATAGCCTCTAAGTGCATTTAGCAAGAAATCACATAACCTATGGTTTCATAACTTTTGATAGAACACTTAAGACTTTCTAACATTGAATCTCTTAGCTTAATCCATCAAGGCCAGTCTCCTCTCCAACATTGAATCTCTTAACTTAGTTTATCTCTACTTGGAGCAACCATAAGAACTAACCAATTAATGATCATACGACAATCATCAACTTCCAAGGATTTAAATCTTAATCCTCTACAATCAAGTGCTTAACATGAACCTATCTTTCAAACTCGACTAATTATCGATCAAATATAATCAAAACTCCTATCATAGTCCAAGCCAGCTGTGATTCCAAATATCAACCCCTCAATATTAAGTTGATCAGGCTCAATATCTTGCGGATGAAAATTCAGAAAAAAAACTCACTAGTAAGGCCAATGAGTCTATCTCATCAAGTGGTCACATCTAAACTAAGATCATCTCTTAATCTATTCAATCTCTAACAACTCCATCTACAAAAAGTACAACCTTAATCCTAGAAATCATACAACACACTATTAGGATTCGTTTCTTAACTTCTATCTTTCCTTACTAACATATCCGTACAAAACAAATTCTAGGCTTAGCAACTTCTCTAAACCATATTCAATTGTCTTAATAAGAACACAAACAACAGTCAAAAGAATGTACCTAATGCATACTTCCCTATCAACAACATCGAGTCTCTCCTTGGGATACTGTATAACAAAACAGGCAAACAACAATTATAGTTAATATTTTGTGGGGGTACTAACCATCTAGTCAGAAGTTAAGGGGTTAGTGCTCCAGACAGCAACAACAAGCAAGAAACATATAGTAGACAAAATAAACAATTATCATCTAATCCATATGGTAACACTCTGTCAATCGATCAACACCCAGCCGATCAATTACAGAGTTCAAACAACCTAGCACAGAAGACCTATTCCCCAACAAGCTCTGGTTTCTCAACCAAAGCTCTGATACCACAATGTAACGCCCCGAATTTCAGGGGTTACGGTAACAATTTGATAAAATAAATATGCAATGTTTTCCAAAAGGATGTATAAACACGAGTATATTTTTTTCTTTTCAAATGTATTTCCAAAACATGTCATGCATACTCCCAACTACAAAACCTAACCAATAGAAACAACTCAACAAAAAGCCTATTATGCAATGACATCATGAATCCGACATACTCCCTACGATCTCCACATCGGGGAACCGTCGGAAAGCAATGCATCGGAACCTACCCGAAACCTCAAATATAAATTCCTAAAATCTTTATGCAAGCTTAAACCAATAACGATAAGCTCTTTAACCCAAGGCTCTAGCCTTAAACCCGACTCTACTCGTCGAGTACTCCAATGTCCTTCAAGTCCTCCTCTCTACTCGCACAAAGGTTAAGCTCCTTCGAAGATTCTCCATCGCTTAATAGCGTTAAGCGCCCAAATAACAAATAACAAATAGAAAGGGTTAACTCCATGCAATTACCACGTATAAAAGAGAAAAACATGATATCAAAGTTTAAGTGCGTAACATGGCACATAAGCTAGCAACTTAATTCAAGATAGATAACGACATATATCCAACAACCTAAATTTAATTCAGATATCAACAACATAGATTTAAATCAGATATCAGCAAAATCAACAACATAAAATCGAACCAGATATCCACAACCTCAACAATATAAATCAAATCAGATATAAACAATCCTCAACAATACAACATCAATTCAGATATCAACAACTTCAACAATATAGCCTCAAATCAAATATCCACAACCTTAACAATATAAATCAAATCAAATCCAATATATAAGTGCCATGTAGTACAACTATGTGCTACTACCAAGACATGTCAAATAAAAAACGTCTCGCAAGACGGGACAGTCACCTGGAACGAAAACCATTGATCTGCCACTTAATAACGCCTCGAAAGACGGGACAACCATGTGGAACGACAACCACTGAATGTCCCGTGGTGGCTGCCATGGTGGCTTTCTTGCGTGAAGAAGGAGGGGCGGAACAAGAACATGTTTGTGGTGATGGTTTTCATGGTGGAAAGGAGAAGAAGAACGTGATTATGGTGGCCTCTTGGCTGGACATAACAGCCATGGTGAGGAGGAGGGACGGTGGTGGCTTGTGTTGCCACGCTTGGAGAAGAGAAAGGAAGAATGAAGAAAATGAAATGGGTCTCTGCTGCAGCAAAAGAAAGAAAATGGAAAGAAAGGAGAGTGAATGGGTGTGTCGAGTATGAAAGTGGATGGAGGAATAAGGATGGTGAGATATTTAGATATTTAGGGAAGATATTTTGAGAAGATATTTTTAAAATCGGTACGAATTGATTTAGACACTGAATGATTTAGCTCATAGAGTTAAGAGAAAATTATAGGGGTGATATATTATTATCCCAAAAATTAAGAGGAACTCTATGAAATGATAAAATATAAATTTGGATCACTTTGAGCAAAATAAAACGATCCAAGGATAAGAAAATGAGTAAAAACTGAGCTAAAGAATAACTGTGAGATAGTTAGAGCAAAAATAACGTCGTCATTTAATGCATCTAGCTAGAATAAATTATAAGAAAAATGACAATAATAATTATTATCATTCGAGGAGAAAATATTTTGGAATCAGTTTAGAATCAGTCTGTTTCAAAATCTAACACAGAACTGATTAGGAAAATATTCTCCGGATGAGAAAACTTCCTTCACGGAAAAGATTTCTAGAGATGAAAGGATTAAAACACCGCGGACAAAAACTCCGAAAGGAGCTCCGAACACGGTTCAGGGTCTCGCTTAAATCCCTGCGGAGATAAAGTCTAACTTTATCGGATTTCCGGAAAGCGAAACCTATCGATCTTACAGTCAAAAGTTTCGTGATGGGATACTTGCCATAATCAAACATTAAAACAGTAGAATATAAAAGCTCAATTAATTAATATATATTGAAAATAAAACAACAATCTAGTTATTTAATTCAAGGTCTTACAATACTCAACAATGTCTGAAGAGGCATGGACAAGAATACTTGTATGAGAAATCATTGATACTTGGTTAGTGAAATTTTGGTATAGCCAAGGACTGGACGTAGCCCTATCGTTTTGGGGGTGAACCAGGATAAAAATGATGGTGTCCATTGACTCCTTCTCTACTCTCACAATTCCGCTGCACCAAACGACAACCAATCAAGCATCTATGTTTTTAATCGTTTAAAAATCCAAGTTTTGGATGTCACAATTCAAACCCTCATTTCTTATGCTACTTCTGATCAACTACATAAGTATGGTAATATAATTTTTACAATAGGAAAGTTAAAAGATAAAACAACTTAGAAAGTACGTACAAAGTCTGAATAATAGAAGAGAGTGGAAGCCTCCAAATACAATGCTGAGAACCATTCCTGCAGGCTTACCGGGCTAGCACATCCGCTGCATTATTATCCCTGTGGAAATATGGACAAATTGAGTATCCCGATCATGGCCCAATAACACCCGAGCTAATAATATATATATACACATATATATACATATATATATATTCTGACCAAAAAAAAAATACATATATATATATATATATGTTATTGATCAAATAATTTTTTTTTCAAGGCATATAAAGAGAAGAAAAGAAAGAGTTGTATGTGCCTGCATGACTCAATCCATAATTTTTTGTCAATATTGTGCGAATTCATTGATAATGGGCCAGAACCCCAATATAGGTTACACGAGATCTAAAACGGGCTAGAGCCCAAAAGACACAGAAAGCAAGCGAGGTAAAAGGGTGAACAGTTCAATAATATGGCAACTAAAAATCATACCCACTGAGATTTAGAAAAGTTTGAAGACCTAACCATACTGCAAACCCTTTCTCCCCCTTGGGGGCTTCTCCCCCTTGGGGGATCCTTCTCCTCCATTAGGGAGGTTTTTTCCCTTATAGGTTAGGGTCCTTTTCCCACATGAGGTGGGTTTCTCTCACATTATGTGAGTTTTCTACCACTTTAGGTGGTTTATCCTACCCAAATAAGTGGGTTTTCTTTCCCCTCTGTTTCTTTCACCACCACCACCACCCTTCTCCGCCGTTTTGTTCCACCACAAACCATCCACCCACCGTTCAACAGTAGATCTGTGAGGATCACCGCCCTTTCGCCGTTTCTCCTCCCAACGTTGACCTGCAACTTCTACGACCTTCTCGCTGCCAGTATCAGATCTGGGTCCCTCCGTCGTCTCGCCGTCATCGCAATCTCGCCGCCTGCTCCAGTGACCACCCGCCACCATCTCTCCCCATCAACAGTGGCCTTTTCCCAGATCGTGCTGTCAGCAGAAGCCTCACCAACCTCCGCTCGCTCGTCACCATCTTGCTCTTCGCCCCCAACCGCCACCGGAACCACCACCTCTCCCCTCTGTTCCTCTCAGTTCAAGCTGTGATGGTGCTCATGCGATGATCCGTTTCCCCTCACCACCACCTCCGCTGCCACCTTTCCATGGTGGATGCCTCTGTTTGCGACTTGACTGCAGCTTAGGCTTGTATGGAATCTGCAGAAGTTCCTCTGTCTTCCATGTTCCAGGAGATGTTTATTTGACCCCATTTGTGTTGTTGAAGCCGTGATGGACTTCATTGTTTTTGGCACAGGTTACAACTCCTCCAGCAGAGCCGATTGAGTTGCTTATATGGGAGCGCTGTTCAAAAGGATTCTCACCTCTTTCGCTCAGAAGTCTTTTAATTTCTCCGGACTTGGTTTTAGGGGGCTACTGTTGGGTCTTTAGGGTTTTTGCATCATGTTTTATGCTGTTATGTCAGCTTGAGTGGGCATGCTTGTTCTTTCATTTCCTCATGTGTTTGTGCATTGTGTAGCACTCTTAGAGACTTGTTCTCGCATGTTGTAAGTGTCGTTTGGTAACCATATGAGCTTTTATTCTATACTTCATTGACCAAAAAAAAAATAATATGGCAACTAATCTTTGTTTTCAAAAGTAATTTTTAAGAACTACTTTTTTTTTTCTTTTTTTAATACATTGAAAAGGAAGAACTACTTTACAAAACAATAATAGTTAAAAATCTGTTTGGTAATATGATTTTGAAGGTATAATAGCTATCTTTTAAGTGTATCATAAAGAAATGAAGTAAGCCAACAAATTTTAAAGATATCTTTAAAAAATTCAAAGAATGTCTAGTAAAAAGACCAACATCTTTTTTAAAAAAAAAACTATGTGATAAACTAGGTTAAAGAAAATAAACTAGCTGATGGAGTAAAAGTGTGAGCTTAAAGAAGTTTTTTTTTTCAAAGATGAAAAGAAGATATCTTTGCATCTTACGGCCTTTATTGTCCAGCTTGATGTAACCGTTTGGGCTGAGCCCTTTAATTGAATTAAGTCAATCAACTATCAACTTTGACAAAAAAAAAAAAGTAGCTAGTGACTAGTGAGTTGATCTGTCCTTAGCCTCTGTCATTTTTCTTCTGTCTCCCAACTTACTCTTGATATCTCTTTTAATAGAACTAGTGGAAACCAATAACAAAAATAATGTAGAGGAAGGAAAATGGCATGGATTAATAATTCACTTTGGCAGAAATTGAGGGTTAGAAGGTACATAATGAAAGTGCCAATATTGGCATTAAATTTAAGCATATTGAAGTAATTTTATATTTGGAATCGAGCTCCTATGTACACAAATATGATGAATGCATAGTGAAATTTATAGAATATGTTTTTTTAGTGATTCTCTCGTGTGGAAATTTCACATGATTAAAAATTTGTATCCCACTCTTCATACACATTAAATAAGTGGGATAATCTGAATATTTATGAAAAGATAGATAGATACAATGTTTTACTTGACATTGTGATGTGACTTTAGAATATCTTAATTTCTTTCTTATTCAACATCTTGTTAGTTATTGTTTCATAACTTTTGCTAAAAAGAATACTCATTTTATATCAGAAGACTTATTTCTTACTATAGCAATTTTTATTTAATTAAAAAAGACAAAAAGAAAAATCAGGTGGCTTTCTGTACCTTTCACTGCTGTGATAATGGATAGCTCAAGAAACTTCGAGTTGTTGAAGTTGGAGATAATTTTTTTTATCATACTGGCATCCTATTCTAGCGTTTTCCTAGTACACAAATTCAGTAATATACCAAATCTATCCAACGTTGTTATTGTCAAAAAGATTTTACCATCTGACAAGATTCCACTAGATACCCTGTAAACTAACCTTTTAATACTGTTAATTCCTCTGTATTTTACTCTAATGATTGTAGTAATGTACTAGGAGTGAGAACAAAGGATAACTGACAGTTTACTAGAATAACTCCTATCCAAAATAGAAACATAGAGCCTAAACTTTGACAGGATAACTTCTTTGAATTTGACCACTGAAAATGATAACTGAAATGCCTATTATTCCTCAAATAGCTTCTGGCATTAGTGAGTTGTATTTGCCTATTGGGTCATTCACACATGAAATTCCATGTTACACAACCTTAAAGTTTCAGAAATAATGTGGAATTTCAGCATAGGACATTGTTTTCCTTTGTTTCAAGCAAACACTTCTTGCATTACACTTCAAACCCAGAAGTGAACTCCAAGACTCTCATCATTACTTGCATTTCTTTCAACCCAATAAGACTCATGTTAGCTATAAGAGTCAATAACATCAACAACTTAATTGTGTGAACACACATATATTTATATATATGCATAAATTGAAGAGGATAATTTATTCAACCATCCCAATAAGGTGCAAGAAATAGAGGAGATTCAAAGATGAAATCCCTATCTTACTACTTTTTCTGTATGTTCTTCTTTATTGTCTACACCAACAACATCAAAGTTTCTTTGGCAGACTGTGATAATCTGCAGGACACTTGTCCAGCAATTCCACCCAACAAGCAAACCCTATTCATCAATGGCCTACCCTGCAAAAACCCAGGTAATCAGGGACAGAAGATGTAGAAAAAGAAGAAAAGGGGGTGAAAATTTAACACATTAAGCAAAATCAACAATGACTAACTGAACAAGATAATAAAAAAAATTAGGGGGGCGAATATATTATTTGAATGCTATTCTATTAAGGAAATTTTTTCTCTTGGGGGGCAACCGCCCCATTTGCTAACAACTGGTTTCGTCCGTGCAGGCAATGTAACATCTCAGGATTTCAGGACCATGGAATTAAGCAAACCTGGTTCCACTGACATTTTAGGTGCGTCCATAAAACTTGTCACTGCTGCTGAGTTTCCTGGGTTGAACACTCTTGGCCTCTCAATTGGAAGAACAGACATTGATAGGGATGGCCTAGTGAACTTCCATTACCATCCTAGAGCTACTGAGATGATCTTTGTTACCAAAGGTGTGTTACTGGCTGGATTTGTTGACACCAAAAATCAGATTTTCCAGAAGTTTCTGCAAGTGGGTGATGTTTGTGTTTTCCCCAAGGGTTTGTTCCATTACATTCTGAATCAGGGTTTTGTGGATGCCACTGTTTTCTCAGTGTATAACAGCCAAAATCCTGGGATTGTTTCCCTTACTCCTACTACTTTTGACACAACATTGGAATCATTGGAGAAGCTAAAGAAGAGGATCATTTCACTTTCTGCTTCTGATGTCCATGATGTTACCAGTTTCAACTCTATGGAATTGGAAAGCATCTACAGTTAGCTGCTTCCAATATATTGTCTCTTGACTTACTAAATATAAATTCAAGTTCTTGTCAACCCGGATAGTGAATAAATGAAAAGTAGTTTTGGATTTTATTTGGTTGACTATTGCTTAACTATACAAGTAGCAAGCCCAATCTGGTACTCCTCTAATTCTCTTTGCTTTTATGGAACTTCAATGGAAGCTTGCTGTTTTTGTTACCGTATTATGGGTGATACCGGGTGAAACTTTACCTAGTGAACTATTGCAAAGTTATATTTTGTACCTTGGTTTGATGCTCGAATGAAGAATAAACTGGTCATATTAGAAAGTAAGTCATATTTGAATTGTGAAATAATTCAGCACTTTCTTACAGCATAAGGAATAGCATTCTTACTCGCATTTGTGATGTATGTACACTGAAACTTCAATTAGAATGTTTATTAGTTATCTCTGGGTCTATATGCTTTTGTTTTTGAAGTGGTCAGTTGTTTCTTACCACAGAAGTTGTTTGGAGTGGAATAAAACCGTTTAAGTTATTTCCAAAATAAAAGTCTTATTTGATAATTTGTTGATGAACTTAGCTAGTAAAAGTTTTGAGTTTTATTATTTCTAAGTTATATCACTTCGATATATTAAAACTTGAATCTGCTTGTGAGCAACGAACAAAACTTAAAGAAACACGTTTCTATAATTCAAATGGGACTAAATAACATAAACATTTGCCTGCTTACAGTTTCGAACTTAAATTGATGACAAAAACTTAAAACACTAGATGCTACTCTTTTGATCAGTCAAGATATGGCTAATTGGGAAATGAAACTCAATTGATGAAGCAGTAGCACAAACCCGATGCATCAATGCATCTTTTAACTTTCTCAAATACAGGGGCCAACTGTAGGGCTTGAAGGATCAAATTATGAAATGTCTATAAAAATTCAGTGTTAAACTGGAATAATTTTGGCATAGTTTTTTTTCTTCAATGTACACGTATCCTCCACGGGAGGCAATCATGTGAGCTGGGAACATCCACATTCTAGCTTTTGAACCAGTTCTCCAAACAAGTATTTTTTCATACAGAAGACTCGAACTCGATACCATATTTAAAGGGAATCAAATATGTACATCACTTGAACCAACCAGATTTTGGAATATCAAATGCAATAAAAAGAGAACTTTAAATATTAAAATCTATCCCAAAACCAAAACCATCCAAGTGTAAGGTTTTCAAAATATATACTTCTAGATCAGTCTCAATTGCAGTATATACCTTACACCTTATTTCAAGTCAAGTAATATGCCAAAAGTTTCTATATGTACATGCAAATTAAAGAACAAGAACATCAAATAAATAAAAAAAGTATCCATGGAATAATCTATCCTCCACAGAGAACCAAGTACTTGAAAGGACTTCAAGTTGTAAAGATGAAGAGGCTACAATATAAAAAATTAACTATGCTAGCATATGACTTTATGGAAGTGAGAGAGAAAACTAAGAAAGGCTAAGGGAATGTGTCCAAATTTCAAGAAAAACTGACCACCCCTCCATCTCAAGTGATCACGTAAAGGTATTGCCATGTATGAGAGCTGAACAAAACATACGCACCAGGATTGTTTTTGTTTCCTTGATGCTATCTCCAAATGCCAACCATGCTAGTAACAACAGCAATAACTATTCTCTTTACCTACATAATTTTTTTTAAATGAAATGCAGTTTGCATTGATCAGAATAATCCCGGATCAAACTTCGAAACTGCCAACCAAATTGGTCATCTTAATCGTGACAATCTTTTCCGTTTCCTATTCTTCTTACGCACAACAACACTTTTCGTGTTACTGCTACCCGGGGGAAGAGCCAAAGTTGAAGCTCTTTTACCAATGTAAGTTCTGCCTTTCTTGGAAACCCATTTCAGAGGCATTTTGTTAACCACAGAACCAATATCACTAGAATTATTCAGTTCAACAAGTTTTTGGATTTGGTCTAGCATCTGGTGGGTCCATGCCACCGACAGATCCAATGCAAATGAATCATCCACTGGTTTTCTCCACAGATCCGTCAAAACCTCTTCAAATGACTGAAAAGACATTGATGGTTGAGAACCTTGAAGATTTTCACAAATCATCTTCACTTTGATGACGTGCTTGCAAAGGTTACCTTGCATTGACCAAGAACAATCACAGAATGCAAATTCAGATCCCGGATTCCACACTAAATGTGTTAAGCTGCTGTCTTTCTGGCTCACAACTTTGGCAAAGAGATGGTCTTTATCATCCAAGGTAACGGCAGAGTTGGGAATTTGAAGTGCTCGATGCCAAGATGTCGATGAAATGTATTCCTCCTTCACCTTCTGGAATGAATCACTTTCATCAGCATAGCGGTCAAGCCAGTAGCTAGAATGCAACTCAGTTGTTAACTTGTGGACTAACCAATCTACTCTTTGCAGCGCTCCAAGATGTGAATCATCAAAAAGTTTGGCTTTCAGTTTAACATGGTAGGCTTCCAATGCTCCAGAAGCTTCCTGGCTTGCTAGTGGAAAATTTCTCATCGTTGAAAGCCACATTTCTGCACAACAGGGGAAAGGAAGGATAAGGAGAAAGGAAATCAATATATCAATGACTAACTGATAATAAGAAAAATCTTAAAATAATTTCAGCTGCAACTGCGTTTCAAGCATGCATGCAATTATGCCTTCATCCAAACAATTTTTTTCTGTGCATGCAAAAAAAGCAGAGAAGCAAGATCTAACCAATCTTGGGCACCCAAGAGGCTCTGAAATATTCAATGAAAGCAGTTTGATCAACAAAATCCAGCAAAAATTGTTCCAAGGCAAGCGATGTATTACTGCCCTCCCAAATGCTGTACACAATTTTACCAAGACACTTAAAAATCTCCCGCTGAACCTCCACATTACTGCATTTCCTGACAATATTCCTCAGCCATGATCTACGAACACGCCATAGCGAAAATAGGACAGGACAGCAGAATATATCTCTGTAAAAGAAATAAATAGAATTAAGAAAATTAAACACATAAGAACTTTAAACCAAACTCATTTCTGAAGCAATGATGAATCTTGCCTCAAAAGATCAATTTCAGCCGCAGCATCATCAATTACAAATCCACTGACTTTCCACCCAGGCTCAACACTACGAGCTCGATCAAGTAAAGCTTTCAGCCACTTAGACACATCAGGCTTTGCAAAGCTACGTGTAATGACCCAAGCAACAGGAAGTGCATGTTGTCTTGAGTCAAAAACAACTAGTGTGAACAAGGGATACTGCCCATATAAAAAGATAATCAAGTTAAGTCAATTTAAGATATACTGTAACATGAATGAGATAACTGTCTTTCTTTTAGATCTAGAATAACTTAAGTCATGATTGAAACATAATTACTTTAAGTCTCTTGACACCAAAAGTTGAGTCTGCTGCAACAACATTGCGATGACCAAAACGAATCATTTGCTGTAGCTGCCATTCTGTTTGGATCCCCAAGATGAATGGGTCTGAATCTGAAGCATCCTGATGAAAAAATACAGATTTTCTATTGCGTTCAACCCACATGCGGATGCTAGCTTGATCATCGAGATCCAGCTCATGCGTAGACCTTTTGACAATCATCCCTAGCTTGTGGACATACTGAGAAGCAAGGCTGTTGACTTTTGCATTTGAACCACAATATCGCTCAATTCCTTCAATGTGTTTCTCCAAGATATTCTCTTCTGGAATGCCCAGATAAATCATGGACATTGTTTGCTGCTGAATTTCATTGCATATGTATGGAACTTTTTTGGCACCTGGACCAATGGCATCTCTATCAAGTGGTCCATGGCAGACAAAACCGGACTTATTAACGTGACGCCTATCATTGTATATGATAAGCGCAAGTGACGGACGGGCATAAAGCCGTTTGACAGCAAAATGACAGGTACAACCCCGCATTGATTGAGGTCTAGCAGCTCGATTTCGGGTATTAAGTCGATATCTTCGACTAGGTAATATACCTCCACCCTCCCCATAATTTTCTGGGCCAAATGAGCACCAGTACCTTCACAGAGAACGTTTAACTTGACAAGATCAGTATTGGAATCCTGACCGTGCAATAAACATTGAAGTGTATGTTTGAGAAAACATTAGAATGACGTTATCACTGGTGATTTCCAAAAAAAAAACTTAACTAGAAAAAACACGAATGGAGGAATAATGCTTAAATTAAAAGGACTTTCACATTTTGGAAAACGCCAATACAAACACTACCTAAGTTTCTAATTGCTGATTTCCTAGTCTACTGTTGATACCAAATTTTCCAGACAATAACGGGAAAATGGATTGAACTTGTGAACATGTTTAACATCAGGGAACTTGAACAGGACCAATTTTTCTATAAGAGAAGTATTATTTGATTTCACACTTCCAAGATCCAATGCTCTACCAATAAACCAAAGAAAACAAGCAATAAATGCTAGAAAAAGTAAACAATTTTCAAGTCACAATTCACAATAACCACAAGAGCAAAGAACAGTCTAAAGGGCAAGAAAAAGTTTGCTCCTAATCATATTGAATGAAGTGCAACAAGAATGGCAGAAACTTACAGCCTATACTCCAGATATTCATCATCCTTGTACTCCTTCAAGCTGCCAAGGGTTCGTTTCCTCCCTCTCTCGATATGGAACCGAGTCGGGCACTCCACATTACAGCACTCACCGATTATAAAAGCGTCAACCCGATCATAAGGAATAAGGGCAACTTCATCATGGTGGTCAGCATTGCCAAACTTGGTCCAAGCCAAGTCAGCAGCAGAGAACTCCTCCTCACTCGGGTCTTGCAACGGAATCTTCCCTACTGATTCAACTATATCCATATCCAAACAAACAAACAAAAAACCAATGTTCCCTTCCTATGTACCAAAGAATCGCTCAAGCATTGAACAGAACAACAACACCCTGAAACAACATCATCCAGAAACGACCCATTTGAGATAACTAATCAAAGACTTGATTTTGATAATTTTTTGTGAGTTATGAGCAACAACAGATAACCAATTCAATCCAACGAAAGTAAAAAAATAAATAAAAATCTGAAGACAAGTTCAGTGCTGAGAAATGAAGCATACGTACGTACCCTTTCAGTTCGACGGCTTTGCGGTGCTCCGGCGGTTATGGTGGCGGTGCGGCGGAGCTTGAAGTCACGGCCATGAATTGGGATGACGGAACGCTGCAACCTGCAATGAAACAACACTTTGGAACCTGAAACGACACTTTGAATGCTGTCGTTTCAGTGATACCCGAACTATCGAGGTTTAATTCATTTGAGTTAGGGCAAAAGTACCACCGACAAAAGAATTAAATTATGGTAATTTGTAAAAATCAGAAATATATATATATATAATTAAATATGTTCGGGGTCCCTGAACTATAACCACAAATCAGTATCCATTTCTTATGACTTGAAGCATAATCATTAGCCTAGTTTATCTTTTTTTAGTATCTAGATACCAGTAGGATTTGAACCCAGGATTTAGGAAATTTTAATCCATCAAGTATCATTTAAGTTATTCATACCCGTGTTCTTCTTTAGTTTATCAAATTATTTGTCGTGCTTGCAAATACTAATTTAATAATTTCTAATGAGATTCCCTTATAGTCTGTTTGTTTGGGTGGATTTTGTAAGGATAAAAGTTAGTAGGATGGATAATGAGTGGAAATTAGATTTTGTGCTACCTTGAAGGTTTCGTTTGATCTTAATATGATTTAATAATATTTTTAGTGGAATTTCTCTTCAGCTTACTTTTATCATATGGAAGTAGAAGGTTAATGCAAGACATAAGTAAAGCTAAAACAAAAAAAAAGAAAGAAAGAGTCCCTACCATGCTCAAACTAACGCAAATGAAAACAAATTTCAACTCAATATTTGAGTAAAGAGTCCCTATGTAGATTTTCTTTTAAAAAAAAATTAAGCAACCTAACTTAATCAGACGTCAACCCGCCAAATCACGAGTTAAAACGGTGCGGGCTATATGGGCTAATGAGCTCATGATCTCCAACCCAACCCGCCTAAAAATGTTCGCGGAGCGGGCTACTTGTCACCCCTACTTAAACTGATTTTAAGTTAAACAAGAACAACTTTCAAGAGAGATAGGAAAAGTTGAGTACTACCTGGATTGCATGTAATAAATTGATTAAAAAATGTTCAGAGGGGGGTGAGTGAGACTATTACTCACAGCTATGAGATACATCATCAATTAAATTACAGAACTCTTCCTATCTTACTGATAAGTGAAAAGGTGCAACCGTGCATCAATGAAATCCTACTGTACCTACCCGTTACTACTCTCAAATCTCTTCATATATTCCTATGGTTGCCTGAATCTAAGTCTTTATGTTACTCTTCATTTGTTCTTCCTTTTGGAGCAGACTCATATACTGTATAATAGGCCTTCATATTTCATAATTAACCACAAATTGCCCCCATTTTGAGCAAGTTGCGAACACCCAACACTACTTTTTCTTCCATTATAAAGATATAAAGTGCAAGATTATTTTGTTGAGTTCTTGTTATTTCAATTGAGTTACTATCCTTTGGATTTTAATAATAAGGAAAAAAAGCTGAACATAATAAAATAACGTAACATTAGTTTTTGAATTTTGTAAGTCCCACATCAGCCAGTTAAAGAAACAACCAATACTTTATAAATCACCCCCAAACACAAATTCAACGCCGAGCTTAGTAACTTTAGCTTGTGACCCAAGTGGGGGCATTAAAATGATGGAAAAGCACCCAGTTTCCTCGGAATGGGTGAGGTAGTGCAGCATTTTACGGTGCACGTTGTGTTATCCGTTGGAGTTGGGTGTGTTTCCGTAATGGAAGAGGTTTGCGTGTGGGTTCTAGGAGCAGCAGCATTTGATAGCTTGCTCCTCTGGCTGGCTTATCAGAGCAGCGGAATGCCACATGACTCCTCATGGTGTTTGACCCCAACTATTAGTAACAGCCGCTGCACTGATTATATCCTGCTTCAACCATCATTTTTTTCATTTTGCTTCTATGCTTCATTTGATTTAATTGGCCTATGTAATTTTAAATTGAGTAGTTGGGGTACCTGAATATGTGCATGAACATTATGCTTTGGTGTGTCATGTTGTCAAGGGACTCTTTTTTCATTTTATGATCTTTTAAATATAGAAATGATCCTTTATAATTTGGATTTTAACTGCATCTGCTGCTGCAGTTTTAAATATAGAAATGATCCTTCTTAATTATGTATGTGTTATTTTATTATCATAGAAAAAATTAAGTTGAAATATTCTCCAATTAATAAGTAGGCTGGTAAAGGTTCCCCCATCAAGAGTGTTGAGCTTAAGTAAAGGATTGATACGCATCATTTAGGGAGAGAGTATATATACCAGAGTCAGTCCTTGTATTTACTATGTTGTGATTGATATCCTGTAATGGAACCCCTCTTTTCCCTGTTTCTCTATTCTTTCTTTGATTCTATCTTCTTCTTTCCCTATCTCTAATTCTATCCCTATCAAGGATCCACATGCAGTTCCGCTGGTTAAACAGCTCCAAACCAGTGTCTTGGAGTGGTGTATATTTGCTTTGAGAAAGAGCTTTAGAAGATTGAGCCATCTCCAAATCAAAAAATTACTTCAAATCTCCTAACACTTTTATAACTTGAACAATTTCTGCAACATTTTTTTTTCCAAAAGTAAAACTATTATTATTGAGAGAAAGTTCAGGAGATACAATCTTCCTAAAAGGGTCTAAAAAGCCTGCAAAAACAATGACAGCGCAACCCAAAAACAGGCACAAACAGACTAGAGCTACTCGGGCAAGACATCAAAGGGAAAGATGACTTCAACGCCCAAAAGACTAACTCCTAAAGAGTAAAAACCAAGAAAAAACCCTCAAAGAAATAGCCAACACCCAATAAACTACCTCAGCTACCCTAAGAAGACCTACGCGCATAGATCTGAGTCGCAATCTGGCAGAGAGCAACGTCGTCTGTGCAGTCATACTTCATGCCAAGTCGTTTTCCCAACAAAACAGCACTCATCGCTTTAGTCAAAACACCATACGACTCCGAAAACTCCTTCGGTAAAACCATCAACTCCTTCCCTCTCGAATCCACATCAGCATCTGCGTCATCCTCTACAACAAACCCAATTGGTGTCTTGTCAGGGCCCTTTTTCTTCCTTCCTCTAGTCTCAACTTTCTTAGGTCGTCCCCTAGGCCTAGGGGTAACCAGCTGAATCCGAGGTATAGCAGCGCAAGACTCAACCTCAGGAGAAGAGACAACAACACTAGGGGTAGAGCCCTCACACGACTTTGACAAACAAGAGCTAGCAAACTCCGCTGTCTCAAACTTATGGAAAGACATGAACAATTCTGCAATTATTTTAAGATGCAAGATGAAATGAATGATTAAGGGCTGCGGAGAGCCTAAGGCAATTCACAAAAAATAAAAAATTGTTTTTTGCCCTTAAAAATAGTAATTAGTACCTATATACTGTATAATATATATTATCGAGACTTAAGAGAGCGAAGTAGGATGTGCAATGTTGAAAATGCAACTTTAACAATTATTAATAACATTGTATATATTAGTAAATTTACATTTCCAAAAAATAAATAAATAAAATTTACATTATTTTTACATTTCAAAAATTGAAAAATTAATTTGTGTTTACTTATAATTATTTGTATTTTTATAACTTCTATATCTATAGTATTGTGGATGAAGAAGGTGCAAAAAAGATATACACAGAGGTGACGTGGCCAAGGTCGCCGCTAGGATATTATGGCTGTTATGCATATGCATCCATCAAAGATGCTGACGACCCTACAAAAATGAGTGTAGGAATATGAGGTATCAAAATATCCGGAAATACTTTAGAAATCACTTAGAATTAGGTGTCATTACTGAACAGATTCAGGCAATTTTATCATGTTCACCCACTGAATCTTTTCCTCTCTCTCAGGTGAGTGATTTTATCATCATAGTAGACTTCCATTGCCTATTATTCTTTTGCTCTGTTTGTTTCTACCACTGTAAGTTGTTATTTTTTGAGCCACTACATCGCTTTTATCGTAACAATGCTCCTGACAAAAATGTTTGTGCAGAGCCTATGCATTCTATACCCATAAAAGCCTAAGATAGCATTTGGTAGATAGGTGAGAAGGAAACAGAATAAGATATATATAAGTTTCATTATGTGTTTGTCATGTTTTTAAGATGGAACGTAATAGGACATAAGGCTCCAAGAACGAGACACTTTAGTTCCCTGGAAAAAGGTGAAATGGAAAGTAACAAAACGTAACACACTCTTAAAACTTTGGCTAAAAAGCATTTTTGGCCCGTGATGTTTCAAGTTTGTGCAAATTCTGCCCCTACTCTATTTTTGTCGATGTTTCTACCCCTCATGTTTTCAAACAGTGCATCGTCTACCCCTCATGTTTTCAAACAGTGCACCGTCTACCCCTGACGGAGGGGTAGACGGTGCACTGTTTGAAAACATGAGGGGTAGAAACATCAACAAAAATAGATAGGGGCAGAATTTGCACAAACTTGAAACATCAGGGGCCAAAAATGCTTTTTAGCCTAAAACTTTTACACGGTAAAAAACACACTTTTGAAAATTTTTGTAGCTAAAGAGTTTAAAACCACTTCTTAAAGTGAATATCACAAAGATTCCATCCTTTTTTGTCTTGTTCCGTTCTGTCAAGTTCCGTCACAAAACACTACCTAAACATTCAACATTTGTGGCCATGTAACAAAAATCATTTAATAAATATGTTTTGTGATAATACTTTTAAATGAAGGAGAGTGAGTCCATTTATTCTATATTACAGGGAATCACATGGAAATGGTATTGAGTTTCCAATTTGGGACGTTAGCAACAAACAGTTGTTCATAAATTTTGGGTTTAACTCTCATTCTTTCATAAGCCGATGATTCAAACCCACATGTGTACATTAAAATTTCAGTTGATGCTAACATTCTTTAAGAAGATCCCTTGACAATCCTACCGCAAAGTGGATCTTTGCTGATTTTTTCAACATGCCACTGATCCCCTACCTAGTGGTATGAAGATGTTTTTTCTCCGTTCTACCAATATTTTAAAAACAAACGGTGTTCAGTTTGGCATAACTTTCATTGTTGCTCAAACATTCACAATTATGGTCTCTTCTATTGAAAATCACAGACTTCAAAAGGATGCATACAATACTCTTGCTAAAACTCGATTTGGAGCAAAAGCTCTTAGAAAAATGTTAGCAATACTCACTTTACAACATTCTCGCATTTTTTTTATACAACTGAAGTATATATTTTATTAATTATTTTGTACATCTAATATTAAATGTGCTATGAATGCTCAAAATTTTAATTATTTTATTTACATGAAGGATGATATCGCATACAAGGAGTCGATGGACTGCAAATATTACAAACTGTCTCATGAAGATTTTTTCTCACTCAAAGCACTCCAAAAAGGTAATTATCTATTCATCTGTATGTTTAGATCTAGATTTTCCGTTCAAATGTGTTCGCACAAAGTTTCCTCTTGAATGTTCTCTTTTCTGAATCTGATATGCTTTTGTGTATCTGCCCCGTTAAAGCCAAACTCTTAAAACCTATATTATATAGGTAACCGTTAAAGTCCATATTATTTGGGTATCTCGCCCGTTAAAGCCCATCCATTAAAGGCTACACAACATGTAATGTCGACGGAGCTGCGAAGTTTGGTAACGAACCTGAAAGGAGGAAGGCAGGTATTGGGGCTGTCTTGATCGAATGGGGTAGTGCGAACCGTGATTTGGTAATTGTGAAAGCCTACCAACAAAGGTTATTTGAGTCTAAAGAACTAGTAAATTTGCAGCAAACTTAATTACCTCATTCATGCTCGATAAAGCCACCTCCATATTTTATCTTTATTTCTTTTCGAGTGAGGATATTTCCTGCTTTTGGTGTATGAGTATGAAATGCTATATTACATTTGAATAATCAAAAGGCCAATTATATTCCCATTGAAGGGGTGTACAAGACCCGACCCTACCCGCCAACTTGTCCCGGCCCAAGGCTTTAGGGTCGGGTCCAACCCGACCCGATCATAGAAAAATGACACAAAAGGGTTGTCCAATATTGAACCCGACTTCAAGTAGGGTCGGGTTTCGGTTAACCCCGGGTTACCCGGTCTGTCCCTTATATATTTTCTAAAATTTCACTTTATTACAACTTACTTAGTACATATTGGCTCACGATTTCACTTGTATTTTTTTCTCAATTTCAATCTTCTACTTATGTTGTACTTTCCTTCTCATATGTTTTGAATTTATAATAATCTTATTGAGTAAATTAGCTTGTGCTTTTGACAATCAGCATTAACCCAGAGATCATGTTGCTAGTACTTAATTTCTTTTTCTTTTTTATCTTAAATTGCGAAATGCTTTTTCATTGCATTAGTTAAGTTGTCATGATATAATTTGGTTATTGAAGTTATGAATTGTAAGCATATTAGGGAGAGAATAGTTGACACAGTTGCCTTCCTTTTTCATAAAACACTGTCCTCGAGCTATATCATATACAATGCTCGTTACCCACTTCTGCATTGTGTTTCTCAGTTGTGGCAGTATAGCCATGCACCATTTGCTTCGATTGGTTAAGCTATTTTTATGAAAAACAATTCTTGTCATGTTTCTTCTTATACACTTTGTTATGTTCTTTTTTATGGGTTGGTAAATTATAAGAATCCATCATTAGCAATCCCCTCCTTGCAAATTGCAGGTTTGCTATAAGGTTACTAGTATTGCAAAATTTGGTTCTTTGAATTCTGTCAAGTTTCAATGTAAAATTTATCAGATGATTTTTTTCTCTTAATAACTTTAGGGTCAACCCGATCTCGTCCTATATAAACTCGGCCCTAATTAGACCCGATTATGGTCGGGTTGCTTCGGGTTCATGGACGGGTTAAGGTATACAAAAATGACCCGGTCAATATTCAGGGTCGGGTGAGGAACAAGCATAACCCGTCCAAACCCGTCCCGCGTACACCTCTATCCCATTGAACAAAATCGACAAGCATAATGTATTTGTAATCCAACTTTTGTTTTTATTTAGGATGATGATGATGCTTTCCAAAAAACGTTAGACGACGATAATGATTATGAGGGTTTGTGCGGCACATACAAAACACACAAACACAAAGGTAATACATCCTATTTCTCTGTTGACAAGGATTTGAGAGTCACAACTGTTTTTGAATCCCTCTGATATGCTTGTGTGTATCGGCCCGACCCATTTTATTGTTTGTGTATGTTTAAGACCATATTATCTAAGGATGGAATACTATAGCTTATATTTCTGCTTGTGTGTATCGACCCGACCCATTTTATTGTTTGTGTATGTTGAAGCCCTAGGTAACAGTGTATCTCATGCTTTTGGTGTATAGATTTAGTAAATAGAAGAACTTGCACTCTTTGGTTTTTCAACTACATGGAAATGGTATTGAGTTGACAATTTGGGTTGTTAGCAACAAACAACTGACCATAAATTCATAGTATGCATACCCCGGAGACGATCCCAAATTGGATGATCAAGAGGTTAAGAAATGACAGAGAAGGTGCTCAATACATGCATAAAATTAAGAAGAATAGGGTTTATTCAAGGTGAAAGTAGTATTTTTTTTTTTTTTGGTACAGAGGTGAAAGTAGTATTTGAGTCTAAAGAACTACTCCCTCCGTTCCAATTTGGTTTTTGTTTTAGCTTTTGCTATATTTTCCAAAATGCTTGTTGTTTTATAAATTCAATGCATTTTTTTCCATTTCCTTCCCTTTATACCCTTGCTGAATAATTAATTCAAAGTGTCTCAATAAACCAACCTTAACATATCACTTAATGACTTAACCTAGCTATCACCACAATCTCTATTAACTATCTCCCTTTACGAAAATAGTAGATAACGCATGGGTTCATTTACAGTATTTCTTAACATTATATAAAAATTATTATGCTTTAAATGAATATTAGAATAATTTTAAATTATAAGTACTTTAAAATTGAAAATGATGATACTGAGACAATTTAGAGTTTTTTTTTGTGTAAAAATATACACACGTACTCAAATTTATTGATTTATTTTAATAATTAGCATTAAGTTAGTTTTAATAATTCATTTTTTTTGAAAAGCCAAAACTTGCATTTAAACTAGCATAAGGGGTGCTAACCCAAAAACAAATCAAAGTTCAAAGAAGAAGCGATTGACCCAAAAAAACTAAACCTGCAACTATAACCTACAAATTAGAACTTGGCACCAACTGGCAAAATTATGCTATTACACCAAACAAGCTAACAACAAAACATTCCAGCAAGAGACTAATTTCGATGCTCAACACCCCAATTAAGACAGTAACATGGATCTGAGAACTAAGAACTGAAAACTGCTTACATATGTGTCTGTAACCTTTCAATTCCCCCCCTGAAAAATCATCATCCTCATACTCTTCTTCGCTGATGGAGAAAGTTGGGTAAGGTTGTTCCAAGCGTGGACTTCTTACCTTCATTATCAACATCTCTTGCATGATTTTCTGATGTAACTCAAACTTGAAGATGTTGCCTTCACTCTTTCTTAGAACTTTACATAGAGCTTTCATGTAATAACAGTGTGAAATGTCATTTTGATCAGAGGACGTGTAGACTGTGATGACTCCTCCTCTGTGCTGCTTTTTCCATTTGTCATCAATTCACTTAATTGCTCGTTTGCTCTACAGCAGCAAAGAATCAGAGTGAAATATTCCCCCCTCCCCCTAGGCACTTGTTTGAAAATAAGGGGCCATAAGTTTGCTCCCACTATGTTGTCATTGTCACATGTTGTTATAGATGGAGGTTGGGGTCGAGAGTGTCCATTGTAAAATAGGAGCAATTGATCTCCCCTGCGGACACCCTAAGAAACCTTCTTGTTTCAGACAAAATGCCATATCTTGTAGGTCTTTCTTGCCTTTGATTGAGTCACAGAGCACTGTTGTCTCAAATCTCATATACTACTCAAGAATTGAAGCTAAATCCATTATATGCAAAGAGACTTTTGTCAGTTCCCCAGAGTGATCTGTATTTGTATTTTGAACCCCAATAAGCAAAGCCCTCCTTTGACTTGCTTTCTTGACTCTCTTTTTCTCCTACAGATTGAGTCTCTTTCTTTTTCTTTTTGGTGAGTTTGAAGACTTTAAGTCTGACTTGACATGATTTTTCTCTCCTTGTCTATGGTGTCCATCAACCTTATATATAGGTTTTTTATAAGCCAAATATTGCATTAAAAGTTTAATAATTCATTTGTATGTTTATATGAAAAAAAATATGCAAGTTTGAAATATTTTATATTAAATAACAAATATTTTATATCATCAAATAAGTTAAAATAATAACATAATTTGTGTGCTTTTTATCAACAAAAAAGTAATTTTAAATTATAATAAATTATAAATTTAATAGCTCTTTAAAAAAAACTGTATTGGTAAAGATGTGAAATTTGTAGTGAGTGTGTAAAAGAAGGAAGGAATGATGAACATGAATGAAAATAAATAGGGGTATTTTGGTGAAAATATTAATCTAATGATTAGCTCTCAAACTGTGTGTAAATGCTAAAATAACAACCAAATTGGAACGGGGGAGTAGTAAAGTTGCAGCAAACTCAATTAGCTCATTCATGCTCGATAAAGCCACTCCCATATTTTATCTTCATTTCTTTTCTGGTGAAGATATTTCTTGCAAAGGTATGTCTTTTATTCATTGACAAATGAAATGAAGATTGAGATTTGGATTCATTAGGAATGCAAAAATAGAGTTAACGGTTTCCAATGATTAAAAAGGGTGATGATAAATAAAATACTAGTTAAAAAGAACATTAAATTAGTATACAAGGTTAGTGTTCAATGGTTTGAAAATTCCTATATAAGGTTTAATGGTTTGTAAATTACTATTTCGAATGGTTTGTAAGAGGTTTGTCACAACTAATACATAGCAAGTTAATGAATTTCCCCCCTAATTTTCTGAAAATTGAACATGAAGGTTTGATTACCTTTGTGGACTACAGTTGCTTCAGAGATGCATATAGTTGTCACTCAAGTTGCTCAAGCCCTATGTTATTTAACAAGTTTTAACCAAGAAAGTTTCTACAACAAGCAACAAAAGTACATTAATGATCATGAAAAAGATTTCATGCTAAAACATGTTTCCAAAATATATCTAATATTTACATTGTTGATCATGAAAAAATGTTGATGCATATAGTTTCCACTCCAGTTGCTCAAGCTCTTTGTTATTTGACAAGTTTTAACCAAGTATCGGGAAATAGCAGTTGGAGGAGAAGGAAGGATTCATACTAGGTCGTTAACGCTAAAGCTCATGAGGTCATTTACGCTTTTCTGCGCCATAACACCACTATTGGGGGAACCAATCTAGATGCACTATGTTCAAGGTAGGTGACATACAAGCGTTCATTAATTACTCAATGGTTTGTATATTTCTATATAAGGTCCAATGGCTTGTATGTTACTATTTGGAATGATTTGTCGGAACTAATAAATAGTAAGTTTATGAGTTTTCCCCCCTAATTTTCTGAAAATTGAACATGAAGGTTTGATTACCTTTATGGACCACACTTGCTTCAGAGATGCATATAGTTGTCACTCAAGTTGGTCAAGCCCTTTGTTATTTAACTAGTTTTAATTAAGAACGTTTTTGCAGCAAACAACCTTGTAAGTATAGTACTAGAAGGCTATTATGTATTAAGACAACCAAGGAGCCTTGTAAGTAGAGTGCTAGAACTAACTTCTTCAAAGATGCATATAGATGTATTTTCTTCCAAGGGTTGTTAATGGTGGATAGGGGACCTTACTTGATGTATATAATTAATTTGCAGGAACTAATCGTGCTCTTTACTTGATCATAGGACCTTACTTGCTGTATATAATTAATTTGAAGGACCTAATTGTGCTCTTTTGATTACAGGGTTGTTAATGGCGGATAGATGCCAGTAAGGAAATTGCCACAATAAATAGCAGATTTAGAATTTCTCAAACAAGAGTTAATAGAGAGAAGGAGGTTGCTATGCTGACATGAAAGTAGAGTCAGAATTTCTCAACTGACATGAAATTGAAACAAGCAAGTCATAATTTCTCAACTGACATGAAATATTCCAGAATTTTTCAAACATCTCTAATAGAGCAAACATAGATCATAGAGCAGAGTCAATTTCCTATACAGAGTCAATTTCTCAAAGCTCTTTAATAGAGCAGAGTCAATTTCTCAAACAGCTCTAACAGAGCTAATAGAGCTAATAGAGCAAAGTCATTTTTTCAAACAGAGTAAATTTCTAAAACAGCTTTAATAGAGCAGAGTCAATTTCTCAAACAGAAGAAAGCATGAGTCAGAATCTCCCACATGCTTTAGCACTACATTTCTTAAAGTTTAAGAAATCTAGTGTTTGATCTCTTCCGGATCACACAAGTGTAAGTCGGTTCAGTGATTGTTGTGTAAAAAAGCCTATCCCTTATCCCTTTATAGACCTCGTAATTGGTCATCTTCTTTGAGCTCCTCAGCGTAGGCAACCATCCATAAGTCATGAAGTGACCGTCCAAAGCTCTTTGATTATATCTTGACGAGGTGTACAGTACAATATGACCCCTGTTTGGGTTTTGAACAGCTGCTTCTTTGAAGAAGTTTGCTGCGTAGCACGTGTCTACAACCGCAGATAAGCAGGTTCCTATCGGTAGTTTCTGTAGAGTTTTTGACCAGTATTCATCTACATTGTATATTTAATTCATATCAGTGATGATGTATAGTTTTGTTTATGTAACTAATTCAGCAGGCTTATCAAAAAAAAAATGTAACTGATTCACCTGATATGAATTTGCTGTCTGATGTTTGTATTGCAAAAAAAAAAGTAGAGTGCTAGAAGGCTATTATGTATTAAGACAATCAAGGAGCCTTTAGTTTAATTCTTTAGTTGGTGAATGTTGACAAAAAATATAAGATGGTGATCCGAGACAGTTAGGCCAAATTGGGCTGCAGGAAAAAATTGAAGCACTTGAAATCTAACCATATTAAGAAGGGAATTGAGTTTGGTGCTCCACCCCTTAGGCTTTGCACCCCACTTTATTAAATACGGAATTTAAAGTTCCGTATCAATACGGAAAATAAAATTCCGTATCTGTTTTAGTATATAATGAGTGGTTGAAAATGTGACACGCATGCTTAAATACAGTACGGAATTTTAAGTTCCGTATTCAATAGGGAGAATACGGAATTTTAAATTCCGTATTTGATAAAGTGGGGTGCCAAGCCCCATAGGTGGGGTGCCAAACCCAACTCCCTATTAAGAAGGTTCCAACAACGCCTTGAAATCTTCATCTGTTGAGTTAAAGAAAAGGGAAATAAAAAAGGAAATTATTAATATATGCATAGTCAAATCTGTAACAATATTAAATAATTAACTTTTTACATTGCTTGAGGAATAGAATCTTCTTTGTCACCACCAACCTTGAAGAATGTGTTTCAAATCCATTTAACCCCACAGTGGCGATGCGGCGCAGAAAGGTTGGTGTGTCCTTATATATATGTTTTAGCTTAATGATCCCAATGACCTAGTAAGAATCCATATTCCATTCGTCGTCGTTTCGTTTTAAGAATCCATATTCCAACATCACCATTTTACTGGTCTTTATTAATGATGATTTTGGTAATCGAAGGTCTTTTCGGATAAAAAGTCACAAGACCTCACTCATTTTACCTGACAATGTGCTTGTCACATACACCAACTCGAGATCCAAGGAGGAGAATCTAATGAGCTTTGACAAAGTTGAGAAAGTAACTCAGCCAGATGATGACTGGCTACTTCAATTAGTTTCTAAGCAGGTTGTGGCAGTCAGTTTACTCCTGCCGAAGAGAGTTAATGAATATCGAGGGGGCATATTTTAGGCTGACAGGCCCTCTCAAACAGAAGGACGAGAGCATGCTATGGCTCTGATTGGATCTAATGGGCATTGTTGGCGGCTCCAGGATAGTTATGGACCGCTTCGGGGGCGCGATGGAGATATATTGATGGCCCGAATCACTCTCATGAAACTACTTGACTACGTTTCATATCATACAACCTAATTTTGTATTGAGAACTATATGTGTTTGATTGAACATATTGCTAGAGGTAGACCAAATCGGGTCTTATCAAGAGTGTTGTATGCATCCTTTTGACGTCCGTGATTTTCCAGAGAAGAGGTAATAATTGTGATTTGTGAATGCTTGGGTAATCTTGAGTTGGAAAAACAAAAGATATTTCTTAATTTTCTCACATTTCCAATAAATCTCAAATAATACACGTAGATTCCCTTAATTCGATTCAATCCACATGAATTCCAATCCTCAAACCACATCATCGATCCATGTGATGGTCAAAATTATCTCATTCAGGAAGTAAATTCAATGAGATGGCAGAGGAATCAAACATGAATTTTGCAGGGAATATGTGTATTCTCTAGGTGAAGATTCAATTGAAACCAAACGAATTCAAATAAGATAAAGTAGATTTAATTCACTTCGTGTGGTGCAAATTCATAAAGAAATATGCTTCAAGTGACGCAAATCCACCCCCACTTGTCATGTCAGCGCCAAATTGTCAACAAACACCCCTCGTAAGGTCATTTACTCTTTTCTGCGTCGTAAGACCACTATTAAGGGAGACAGATCTGGAAGCATTATGTTCAAGGTAGGTGATAGACAAACTTCCATTAATTACTCCATTTATGCCAAATGGTCACTATTAATTAATTCATATTCATGATTCATTATTCATTCTATTCATTATTTTCATTTTCTTTGACTGTTTTCAATTCAAAAAGATGATGACGATGATATCGAGGCAGCGTTTGACTTCGATCCTACCAAAATTAGCCTATTTGTGTCACTCCAAGGTATGTCTTTTATTCACCGACAATGAAATAAAGATTGGAATTTGGATTCATTAGGAATATCAAAATAGGGTTAACGCTTCCCAATAATTAAAAAAGGTGATAAGAAATAAAATACTAGTAATGTATAGTAGAAAACTCAAACTTGTGACAAACGCTGCGGAATGGCAAATGAAATGTAGCAATTAATTAACTGTAAATTGACAAATTACAATGAGGTTCAGATTGTGCACAATTCAATTCCATCAAACAAATCAATTTACAATTTCCTAAGATAAGTACAAAGGAATCTCTCTATTCAGCAAATCCTACCTACTCAGCCACACTAGCTAGGATTTTAGAACTAGACTAATATCTTCCATCAGTGCATTGGAAATTCTGCAACTTGTGAGTGAATAATCGTACAACTTCTCTAGGTCCTTAAAAGAGTTCAAATTTTCATCAAGAAAAATTATTCTCTTCATTTGTTGTACCCTCATCTTAGCATCTTCCATTTCCTCCTTCTTTTGCAAGCCCAACAAGCTATTATGTGAGACCAAGATGGTATCCAAAAAATGTTGCTTTGGTTTGGGAATACCTCTAGCCTTTTTAGTGGAAGCTTGTATCTTCAAAGAATTATAGCACAGATTCTCTTCATTACTAGATTGAAGCGGTGATGATAATTTCCTTTTAGCTTCTACCAACAAACCACCATGATTTCCGGCGGTGATGTTTTGAAAAGGCGTTTGTTCGGGTTTTAGAACTAGACTGATATCTTCCATCAGTACATTGGAAATTCTAGAATCTGTCAATGAATAACCGCACAACTTCTCTAGCTCCTTAACAGAGTTCAAGTTTTCATCAAGAAAAACTGTTATCTTTGTCTGTTGTACCCTTCCTAGCAGCTTCCCTTTCCTCCATCTTTCGCAAGCCAAACAAGCTATTATGTGAGGTCAAGATGGTATCCAAAAAATGTTGCTTTGGCTTTGAAATAAATGTGGCCTTTTTAGAAGAAGCTTGACTTTTGATAGACTTAGAACACATGTTCTCTTCATTATCGGATTGCAATGCAAATGATAATTGCCTTTTCGTTTCTGCCAACGAACCACCCCGATCTCTAGCGACGACCTCGGTTTGCAAAGGCTTCCGTTTTGGTTTTTCTTGCTCTGCTTTTTCTCTCTCAGTCTCAGCTACCTAGAGATTCTCCATAGACTTCCACTTGAACTCAAAAAGAGCACTCAATTTCTCATAAATTTGGCGAATTTCATGGTTGGCAGGATAGTACGACATGACATTGCAAAACAAGATTCTGAGATCACTAGTGAATTGATCAAGGTTTGCGTACCCTTGTCCAGTTTCTGTTTCACCGTCTCAAAATCCATCAATGACTTGGATGAAAGATTGCAATCTTCAGCGAAACCCTTTCCATTCTTGAAAACCCACCCATCACGGTGTTCCATTAGCCTCTGTAAAGCAACAAAGCATTGCTTCTTCTTGAGAGGATCCATGATTTCCACCGTTCTTGCAGGTCCCTTGACACTAGAAATGGTTTCTTGAGTGGGAACCACGGTGATTGTTGTCATCTTGGTGATAGAGTGGATTGAGAACAACAGAGCAATGTAATAAACCCTCTTGGAGCCTCTGCCCGTACCTGAGTCACCTTTGAAGAAGCGGCGTATGAACGAGGATCTCTTGAAGGCTGAAATTGTGGAGATCACTAGCGATGACGAAGACTGAGTCGGAGAGTGGTACACGTTGGGGTTTCCGGGGATGAGATATCGAGTTTTGTTTACTTTCGTTTCGTTGAACTTTCATTGTGATTCAAATACTTTTCTTTTGGTTGTAATACAATTGAGGATTTCAAATGTGGGTTTTCACACATGGGTGTGGCCACCGTACTTATATTTTGTTTAATTACATTTTCCATTTTGGCTACATCGGTTATTTTTAATTATCCGCACGTTTCATTTTAATTGAGTCGCGATTAATGGTAAGAGGTTTTCAGTAAATGAATCTTTGTCACTAGTGAAAAATAATAAATTAAACGACGAAAATTCCTTACGAAAATCCACGTGGTTTAGTTACTGTGTGACACTCGAGAAATCGGAGCGTTACATCTAATTAGTGGAGGACCAGCTCTCTTAAGCTAGCATTAAACAAAGGAAGCTCTAGAAGGTATACTTTGAATCAACTAACCAGTACCACCACGCACCACTTCAAGATTAACAGAAAAGATCATACCATTAACGACTGAGTTTAATTCAATTATTTTAAGATACAAGATGGAATGAAAGATTAACGTAAAAGATCATACCGTTGACGACTGAGTTTAATGCTTTAGAAGATGATTGTTGACAAAAAAATATAAGATGGTGATCTAAGACAGTTAGGCCAAATTGTACAACCTACAACAACCCTTGTTAGCGAAGGACCACCTCTGTTAAGCCAGCCTAGAACAAAGGAAGCTCTTGAAGGTACAATTTGAACAAACTAACCAGTACCACCATGCCCCACTTGGACCGCAGGAAAAAATTGCAGCACTTAAAAAATTATAAAATTTTAAAACTGAGGTTTAAAAGAAATCAAGAAAGGAGATTAAGATTGCGAGACCCAACTGTGGTGCAAAGTACTATGGTAGATATGATTCTATTGGGCAAGATATTAGGTCCATTGCCAAATACTTGTAGGATTGAAGAAGAAGCCAAGATCTGTGATAGTGGTTTTGGAATAGAACCATGCCATGGATAATTATCTTCACCTTTTTCTTTACTATTACTAAGAAGCACATGATAATAATTCAAATCAACGATGAGAAATAAGTAACTATCTTCACCTTTTGCCTTGCTAATATGCTTTGGACTGAAGTTCACATTCTATCATAAGTATAACTTTTCTGCTTGCATATATCAAACCAACCCCATTCGATATAGCATATAATAGGTGCTTGGCGGCTATTTGGTTCCTAGGGATGGTAGAGACTTGAATTCATGTTTTGATTCTTTTGATTTTACTTTTGTTTGTAGGACTGGTAATAAGGTGTCTGATCACCTAGCTAGGCGCTCAAGGGAATTCCGCAATTCGATTTGGATTGAGGAAGTTCCACCAACTTTTGAGTCTACTGTTCTAGATGATGTAATAATCTTTATACCTCCATGATTTTTCATTGAATGGACACAATATTTTAAAAAAAAACATTCAACACATGATTGCTTGGTGTGGTTTATTGTCCTTCAAAATGATGATAGAACACAACATATATTAGTACGAACAAATCCTCAAATATAACACAATTGTTGCACAACTTGTAAGGTTTGTTTGAAGTTTCTAGAACTTGTTGGAGTATGATTATGAAATTAGCTAGGCATGTCTAGACACAATTTGGGGCATTTTTAGTATAATAATAATAATTATTATTATTTTTGAAGGAAAAAAATACAGATCCAATAATTGTGTATCTGGGCCCTAGCAAACCCAGGCCCAGTAAGCAAAGACCACACATACGCGATGACCAGTCGCGTCGGTAACCCCGCTCCCCTCCCGCTTCGAATTTCACTACTCACTTCCAAATCAAATCAAATTTTCTTTCACTAAAAAAAAAACTGTCTTTTCATTCAAATCCTTCATCTTCCTTCCATTTCTATTATCAGATCCCACAAAAATTTTCTAAATTCTCCACATTAGGGTTTCCCACATTCAAAACTGAATTCAAGCGGTTATTTCAAATTGAAGCGGTTTCTCGCCGATTTCCGATGTCGGCTTCCACCCTCTCCATCACGGCGGCGAACCCGGGGACGCGACGGAGACCCGTGATCGCCGCCGATAAGAAGACCGCCAGTAATCTCGAACTTCTCGCCAACGACGTCGCCGTTTCACCTGCCGCCGTCGATGCAAAGACGCCCTCCGCTGGCCGGGATCTCAGCCACCACTCGATCCGCGGCGAGGCTTATTTAGAGCCGGCGGCGAAGACGGTTTCCACCGCTGTGCCGGTGAGAAGGGCGAGGAAGTCTCCGACGAAGGCTGAGAAGCCGCGGTGGGTCACGGTGGCGAGGATTTTGGCTAAGAATTTTGTGCTTTTGGTTGTGCTTGCTGGGTTGATTCAGTTGATTCGCCGGCTTGCGTTGAAATCTGATGACGTTGCTGTGGTTGGGTACTCGGGGTTGTCGGAATTCGAGGGGAAGATTTCAGATATGGAGGGGTTGCTGAAGAACACGGCGAGGATGATTCAGGTGCAGGTGGATGTGATGGATAAGAAGATTGAGGATGGGGTTAGCGGGTTGAGGAAGGAATTCGATGTGAAAATTGAAGAAAAAGGCGCTTATTTGGAGGGTGAATTGAAGAATTTAGAGTCGAAGGGAGAGAAATTGGAGAGATATTTGAGTGAGTTGAAGGCTGAAAATTGGCTATCAAAGGAAGAGTTTGAGAAGTTTGTTGTGGATTTGAGGAAGGTGAAGGGGAATGGGTATGAGGGTGGTGGTTTGGATGAGATAAGAGAGTTTGCGAAAGGGGTGATTCGGAAGGAGATTGAGAAGCACGCTGCTGATGGGCTTGGGATGGTGGATTATGCTCTTGGAAGTGGTGGAGCGGCGGTTGTGAGGCATTCGGAGCCCTATGATGTTCGGAGGGGCAACTGGCTCTCGTTACTTTCCAGTGTCCACCCCAATGCTGATAAGATGTTGAAACCCAGCTTTGGCGAGCCAGGACAGTGTTTTCCATTGAAGGGTAGTAGCGGGTTTGTTCAGATTAGGCTGCGCACTGACATCATCCCTGAGGCTGTTACCTTGGAGCATATAGCAAAGGTGATGCAATTTATTCATTCTAAATCTAATCAATTGTTGCACTCATGCCATTATGCCTCATGCCAATCTGTTAGTTGTGTATTTTGTAATTTATTCTTGTGCTTTCTTGAATTCCTGAAAACTTCAAGTAGTTGAGATGTTTGGTATAGGCAATTTGATTACACACATGCATGGTGGATTTCCTGTATGAACTTACATGCCCGCTTTCTAATTGTGGCAAACTCAGTTCTTTGATTTGGAAGATGAGTCACAAATTTCATGTTATGTAGGATCCTAATATATGGTCTTGTCGAAACTAGTTTATTTATTATAAGTTTTGTCCTTTGGGTGATTTATGAGTAACATATGGTCTAGGATCCTAATTTTTTTTTAGGATGTCCATATACTGGCTTTTCAAATCAAGCATTTGATAAGAGAAACAATTATAGGCCATTTTGATTCATGAATGTATGATGTTTATTGCTGTTATCTTTCATTTGAAAGAGTTATGCATTTATAAGGTGTGATTGTTATAGCTTCGTGCTTGTATAGTTTTTTTCTTTTGAACTGTAATTTTATTTTTGTTGGGTACTTTTTTATATGATTTTTGTATGCTAATGATATTGAATCACTAATATGGTTGAGACTGAAACCTTTCTTGATGCTTCAGTCTTATGTATTTCTGTCTAAAGGGTTGTCATTTCTCATTGTCATTACTTTGTATGCATCCTGTTTAATAATTTATGTTGTAGTGAAGTTGATTAACTACATGGTTCTCAATAGAGTGCTCTCAGTTTACACTGTATATGATATGCTATCTTGCACGTTTTTTGATTGGATCTATCAAATAGCCACATCTTGTATCTTTTCTTGTATACAACAAAAGTAAGGTCATATTATATAGTGTAGGTAGTTAGGTACAATTATTTTTGTTCACAAGATTTCAGATATTTGAAAAGTAAGAAAATGGTGAAACTACATGGTTTGGACTGTATAGTTATTTCTGATTGAAGACGGCATCTAGGTGTTCTGCAAAAGGACCAATAAATTTTCTCAAAAGGTGAAAGCTCTAATTAATATATTAGTAATTTCATTTGACATTATGGACTTTTATGGATGAGTGTACTTACATTAATCATATAAAGATGGTAACATTTATAAAACTATAGTGGTTTAATCATGACTTGACCATTCATTGTAATATATGCCTGTTTTCTTATTTTTTTAGAATCAAGCCACACTACTCAGTAAATGATATTCTTCTTGTTCACAATGTGGATGACAAAGTGGAATTTGAACAATTAATTGTAGCACTTCGTAGGTTTCTGAAAGAATAATTTATTATTATGAAATGAAATATGAAAAAAAGAGAGGACTAGGTTCTGATGCTCAACGCTCATGTCATAAAGAACTTGACCTTTTGTCTTTGATGAAGATAAATAAATATATGCTTCCATATAGCATTACTAATGAATCCCATTCTCATTGATATCATTATAATCAGCAAGGAGGTCATTGTCATGTTTAATATTTGGTAGTCCTTTAACATTTCAGCTCACATTATGAGTCTACTACAATCAGATTGTATAATATTTACTATATCCTTCTACTTTGTGAATGAGATAGTGTTGGATGTTAAGTTATTGAATTCAAAGTGGCTCAGATGACCAACTTTTATTCTAGGTTTCTAAATAAGAGTTTTGCATTGGATGGGGTCAGTAGGGATGAAGTTTGTAGAATTATTGTTTTAAGTCCTATGATTTGATGCATGGATATACCAAGTTATTGATATGGTTGGCTACATATTTTCTCATTTTTGGCTGGTACAGTTGCAGATGTATTTTTTTAATTCAACTTCCATGTTGCTTCTCTTAACTGCTCCAATGTTAGTATTGAATTGAATTTGCTACATCTTTGAAGTGGATATTTCTCTTTGGGCTTATGTTTCTAATATAGTAAAAAAAATGATGCAATGGGTTTCTAGACATGATTGTGTATGTTGTCTTTTTTATGTTTATGTGTATATTTGTATATTTATATTTAAGAATACCATGCCTTGTCTGTATCTGATAGGATTCCTATTTCTACATCATTGCCACATGAGGAGCTGATCCATAATAGGACAAATAGGCCTAGAATCTTTCAGGTGTATTCTAGAAGGGGTAAGAAGGGAAATAGTGGCTAAGTTAGTTAGGAGAGGTGACAGGTGGGGAATGAGAGCTGGCAAGTCAGTATCAGAATATAAGGAATAGGAGAGGGAATGTTGAGGATACCTTTTGATATTGTAGTGTTGAAAATGATTAGGAAGTGCTAACTTCCTAAGCGGAGCTCTGCTCTGAGTAAAGGAATTAAAGGAGATTTCTCCATTCCTTCTGTAGTCCATTTTACAAGTTCAATAAAGCTCTCACATATATTTCTCTCATTGCATTACTGATTTCAATTGTTCATTGATCTGGGTCCTAACAAATTGGTCCGACCTACCGGATCGTCGAGGAAGAGCCAGTGAATGCCACCTAGGAAGAAGAAACAAATGGATGCTAAGGTTGACGCTCTGGAAACTGAGATTTCTGAAGTTCGCACCACCCTTGCTGATGTGCAAACTACTGTGAAGGAGAATCACGCGAGCTTGCTGGCGATGCTTGAGCGAGTCTTAGGGAAGACGTTGGCTGATGAAGGCAGCTCAGGAGGAGTACCGAAGGGAACGCCGGCGAGAGAACTACCAATCGGAAAAACGGGTTCTGTGAACCCAAGACCTGAATCGCTCAGTGAAGAGATGCTCTCTGAGTATCGCCATGCGGTGAAGAAGGTGGAACTACCATCGTTCTCCGGCGAAGATCCAGCGGGATGGATCTCGCGAGCGGAGATCTATTTCCAGGTACATGGGTCCGCACCTGAAATCAAGGTGAGGCTAGCTCAGCTGAGCATGGAGGGTCCTACGATCCACTTTTTCAACTCGCTAATCGGAGAAGATGAAGGATTGACATGGGATGGTCTGAAGGAGGCTCTGCTCGGAAGATATGGAGGTCACGGAGATGGTGACATCTACGAGCAGCTGACGGAATTGAAGCAAGGAGGAACGGTGGATGAGTACATCACCGAATTTGAGTATCTCATAGCTCAAATTCCCAGGTTGCCTGATAAGCAGTTCTTGGGGTATTTTCTCCATGGGTTACGATCGGAGATTCGAGGGAAGGTTAGGAGTTTGGCCACAATGGGGGAAATGAGTCGAACAAAACTCCTCCAAGTGACCAGAGCGGTGGAAAAGGAAACCAGAGGAACGGGTTGGGCTCATGGGCCAAGAACAGGAACCGGGTCCTCCGGGTCAAACAGGCCCAGTTTCCATGGACCGGGTAAAACCGGATCCGAGTGGGTAATGGTGAAGGGGCGTGAGAAAGAAGCGGTAGGGTTACCTAACCCATGAGGAATCGGGTCAAAGAATGAAAAAACAAATCCTCTGGAAAAGAAGAGAGCTGGATACAGAGACAGAGGCTTCACCCATCTGTCTTACAAAGAGATGATGGAAAGGAGGCAAAAACGACTGTGCTTCAAGTGTGGTGGACCCTTTCATCCCATGCATCAGTGCCCAGACAAGCACCTGAAGATCTTGGTCATGGAGGACGAAGATAGTGACGACGCTGAGGCAAAGGAGCTTGCGGTAGAAGTAGAGGAATCCGGAGAAGAAGACAACGCAGAGATGTGCGTTCTGAGTTTGGATCACATTTCCAAAGAGAACCACAAGACAGTACGCTTGCAAGGGCAAATCAAGGGAATTCCAGTACTAATCCTGGTTGACAGTGGCGCGACACACAATTTTGTGTCTCAGAAATTGGTGCAGAGAATGGCGTGGCCAGTAGAGGAGACTTCCCCCATGAGCATCAAGCTTGGAAATGGGACACGTGATCAGTCCATAGGGGTAGTCAAGGAGCTGGAGCTCGAGATTGGAGAAGTTAAAGTATCTCCGGCATTGCATCTATTTGAGCTAGGAGGAATTGATGTTGTTCTAGGGATGGAGTGGCTGAAAACCCTGGGAGATATGATTGTGAACTGGCAGCGACAGATTTTGAGTTTCTGGTACAACAAGAAATGGGTCACGTTGCAAGGAATCGATGGAGGAAAAAGAGAGTTAGTAGCTTTGCAATGTGTGTTGTCAAAAGTAAGCCATAGAATTCCCCAGGAGTTATGGGGAATGGAAAAGGGAAAGGTAGAAGAACAACCTGGACTATCACAGCAACGACAACAAGAATTGGCAGAACTTTTACTTTCTTATGATAACGTGTTTAAGGAACCTGCAGGGCTACCTCCAAGGAGGAATAAGGAGCACACCATCAACCTAAAGGAAAAGGAGGGGGCAGTGAATGTACGACCTTATAGGTACTCTCACCATCACAAAAACGAAATTGAGAAGCAAGTCCAAGACCTGTTAGCTACAGGAGTAATCAGACACAGTACTAGCTCTTTCTCCAGTCCTGTGATCTTGGTGAAAAAGAAGGACAACACTTGGAGGATGTGTGTGGACTACAGAATGCTTAATAAGGCCACCATTCCAGATAAGTTTCCTATTCCGGTGATTGAAGAGTTATTAGATGAATTGCACGGAGCAGATTTTTACAGCAAGCTTGATTTGAAGTCCGGGTATCACCAAGTACGTGTGAGGGACGCAGATATTGAGAAAACAGCTTTCCGAACGCATGAGGGTCACTATGAGTACTTGGTAATGCCCTTTGGGCTCATGAATGCTCCCTCAACGTTCCAAAGCCTCATGAATGATGTCTTTCGCCATTTATTGAGGAAATGTGTGCTAGTGTTCTTTGACGATATTTTGATATATAGTAAAGGTTGGGAGGCTCACATGGAACACTTGGAGAAGGTATTAAAATTGCTGGCCCAACATCAACTGGTGGCTAATAAAAAGAAGTGCGCCTTTGGCCAACGAACCATAGAGTATTTGGGTCACTTGATAAGTGAAAGAGGAGTGGCTGTGGATCCAAGCAAGGTACAAAGTGTTTTGACGTGGCCAATTCCAAGAAATGTGAAGGGAGTGAGAGGGTTCCTGGGTCTTACCGGGTACTATAGGAAGTTCATAAGGGATTATGGGAAGATAGCTAAGCCCTTGACTGAGTTGACCAAGAAAGACAACTTCAAATGGAGTTCTATTGCACAGCAAGCCTTTGATGAATTAAAAGAGAAACTAACTACTGCTCCTGTATTGTCTCTTCCAGACTTCTCAAAAGGATTTGTAATAGAGTGTGATGCGTCAGGTGTTGGCATAGGGGCTATTCTAATGCAGGAAAAGAGGCCCATTGCTTACTATAGCAAGGCTTTGGGAGTGAGAAACTTGTCCAAGTCTGCGTATGAGAAAGAGCTAATGGCTGTGGTCCTTTCAATACAACATTGGAGACCTTACCTGATAGGAAGAAGATTTACTGTGTCCACTGACCAGAAAAGCTTGAAACAACTGATGCAGCAGAGAATAGTCACAGCGGAACAACAAAACTGGGCTGCAAAGTTGCTGGGATATGATTTTTAAATAGTCTATAAACAAGGGAAAATGAATAAAGGAGCAGATGCCCTTTCCCGGATACACGAAGGAGCAGAGTTGAGCCAAATCACATCTTTTCCTTTGTGGGAACAGGGTCAACAAGTACAATCTGAGGTTAGTAAAGATGAAAAGCTTCAAGACATCATTAGACAGTTGCTCCATGATCCTAATGCAAAGCCAGGATATGAATACAAACAAGGGGTCCTATTGTATGCGGGCAGGTTGGTAATTCCTTCTACCTCTCAACTCATTCCCACACTCTTGAATGAGTTCCATGCTTCTCCCTTAGGAGGTCATTCCGGGTTCAACAAAACATATCGTAGAATCGCTGCTAATGTTTACTGGGTGGGCATGAAGGGTACCATACAAGACTATGTGAGAAACTGTGATATTTGTCAACGTCAAAAGTACTTAGCAACTTCTCCCGGCGGATTACTACAGCCTTTACCTATTCCAGAACAGGTATGGGATGAAATTTCTATGGATTTTATCACAGGACTACCTAAGTCCAAGGGGTTTGAGGCCATATTGGTCGTGGTTGATCGATTGTCCAAATATTCTCACTTCATTCCTCTCAAACACCCTTATACAGCAAGGAGTATCGCAGAGGTATTTTGCAAGGAGATAGTGAGGCTTCATGGAATTCCAACATCCATAGTCAGTGACCGCGATCCTGTTTTTATGAGCAGCTTTTGGAGAGAAATATTTAGGATACAGGGCACACAACTTAGGATGAGTTCAGCCTATCATCCGGAGTCGGATGGACAGACAGAAGTAGTAAATAGGTGTCTTGAAACCTATTTAAGGTGTTTTATTTCTGATCAACCCAGGACCTGGGTACTTTGGGTGCATTGGGCTGAGTATTGGTTCAACACCAATTACCATGTGTCTACAGGAACAACCCCTTTTGAAGTGGTTTATGGCAGAACCCCACCCACACTTACGCGTTGGTTACAGGGAGAGACAAGGGTAGAAGCAGTTCAGAGGGATTTGATTGATAGAGATGAGGCTTTGCGACAATTGCGGAGTCATTTGCTTCGGGCGCAGGAGAAAATGAAGACACATGCTAACAAGAAAAGGAGGGATCAGTGCTTTAATGTAGGAGAGTGGGTTTTTGTCAAATTAAGAGCTCATAGGCAACAATCAGTGGTAACACGAATCAATGCTAAGTTAGCAGCCAGGTATTATGGCCCTTATCCTATCTTGGAACACATTGGAGCTGTTGCTTACAAACTAAAACTTCCCCCAGGGTCCAGAGTACACCCAGTATTCCATGTTTCTTTACTTAAGAAGGCAGTAGGAAACTATCAAGAGGATGAGGTTCTTCCTGAACTTATAGGGGATGATCAAATGGGGGAATATGAACCTGTGGCTGTGCTCGCAACCCGAACAGTCAACCAGCAAAATGAAGACACCAAACAAGTTCTGATTCAGTGGAAGGGGAAGCCTGCTGAGGAGGCTACATGGGAGGAGACCATTATGATACAAAGTCAATTTCCAACATTCAACCTTGAGGACAAGGTTGCTGCTGAAGGAGGGGATGTTGATAGGATTCCTATTTCTACATCATTGCCACATGAGGAGCTGATCCATAATAGGACAAATAGGCCTAGAATCTTTCAGGTGTATTCTAGAAGGGGTAAGAAGGGAAATAGTGGCTAAGTTAGTTAGGAGAGGTGACAGGTGGGGAATGAGAGCTGGCAAGTCAGTATCAGAATATAAGGAATAGGAGAGGGAATGTTGAGGATACCTTTTGATATTGTAGTATTGAAAATGATTAGGAAGTGCTAACTTCCTAAGCGGAGCTCTGCTCTGAGTAAAGGAATTAAAGGAGATTTCTCCATTCCTTCTGTAGTCCATTTTACAAGTTCAATAAAGCTCTCACATATATTTCTCTCATTGCATTACTGATTTCAATTGTTCATTGATCTGGGTCCTAACAGTATCATAAAATTTGTTAAAGTTAACATTCCCTAGAGTATTATGCAAGACTCACTATAGGGCATTATGGTGGGTTTGATTCATCCTAATTCTTAGAATTCGAGCTAACTTAAGGGTGAGGATTGCTCTACCCTATATAAGGACTTATTTAACCATATCTCTAATCAATGTGAGACTTCTCAACACTAATAAAAGACTTCTGTTCTTGTATTTCATATACCATTATCTCAGATATGAAACTCATACCCTGTCTATATGGAGTGGAACATAGATCTGAAGTGAATTTGATTTATAAACTTTCTTGTCTGTCCCCAAAATTTTGGATTAAGGCCAGTATCATCATTATATTGGTAGGTTGTACTATTATTGTCAGGTTAGAGCCTTGGACTTCTTATAATCATTTTTCAGTGAACTGCTTTGTCAGCTATATCCTAGTTAGTAAGTCACGATGATCTTTGCTGGCCTTTTTCAACTGGGGTTGATTTTAATAGGATTTAAAAGTTAAAACTTTTCTGCTTATGCCTATCCAGTTCGGAAGCCCTTTGCTTAATTACTAGTTTTCATTTCATTTTCTTGATGTATGTATTGTTGATTTAACCATTTCATTTCAATTTTCTTTCATGCTATGTTAATAGCTTTACATTTGTTGTTGATATAGATCAAATCAAACTAATAAATTAGTCTTCTGCTAAAGTTTGAGAAGTTAATTAAGAAGCATATATTTTGTTAAAACAGCTAAAATAAACTGTCAAATTCTCATACCATGGATTAGTGACGATTCAGATGATTGGATTTTATTTGACATATTAAAATTTGAAGATTGATTAATAGATGCTGATGTAACATACTTTATCATATCAAATGTATTTGTGGGACCAGAAGAGAATATAATAACTGAATTTTTTGAGAACCTTTACTGTTCTTGAGGTTATTAAATTTGTTTAGAAAATCGATCATAGGTGATTGTGAAAGATTTTGGCTAATATCTGGTCCATAGGTGGTATTGCATGATAACAATTTTCCTGGTTAAATCTCATTCTTTTCTATATCTCAAACACAACCAGTCATGCTTAGGTGATCTTTTGCTAGACTCTATTAATCTCCTTAATAGTTTATATAGAAAATCCTGCGTTGTTGTGCTCCAATTGTCCTATTTTTTTTTTTACTGCATTGTGGGATTTGTATTTGTGTGAGCCAGTAAGGGAGGACAACATTAGAATTGCTTACAGTAAGGCCATGTAGGCATGTACATTGACTGACTGAATTCCATATGATATGTTGTTTACACTGGACAATGCTTGTATGTGCAAATTTTTTCTTGAAGCCTCTGGTACAAGAGTTCTTTGCTCTGCATTTTTCTTTATTCATTACGTCACTGTTTCTTTTAGTACTTTTGGTTTTAATTACTGATAATTTTGTTTTCAACAGAGTGTTGCATATGATAGATCAAGTGCTCCCAAAGACTGCAGGATCTCCGGTTGGCTGCAAGGGCGTAATGCAGATTCTATAGTTGATACTGAAAAGATGTTTCTCCTCACAGAATTTTCATATGATCTTGAGAAGAGCAATGCGCAAACATTCAATGTGTTGAATTCAGCAGGTTCTGGTGTTATCAACACAATAAGGCTCGATTTTACGTCAAACCATGGAAACCCTTCACACACTTGTATATATCGGTTGAGAGTTCATGGACACGAGCCTGAGTCAGTTTCTATGATGGCATTGCAGTCATAATTCATCTTTTGTTTGCTTGGAATTTTATCAATGTTCGTGTAATTGTTCAGTATTGTTTGTTCAGATGTAGGATAGGAAGTCATGGTCTCTGTTTATACCAGATGCAGTCACTAATGTTCCTTGCTAGAGTTTAACTTCTTAATGCTGTTTCAAATGGATTTTGTATTTAGTGTATGATTTCTGAATTAGGCAGATAGTAGATTTTGGCCTTTTGGGTATGGTGAAGTTCTTTTCGCTTCTGTTCACGCAAAAATTCTAAGATACCTACCTTCCTACTTTGGCCCGTTTGGAAGAGCTTATATGATTGTTGTAGATAATCATTAAAATATTTAATTTTAATTTTATTACATCTAAATTATTTTGATTATTATTGAAATATTTCACCAATTAAATTATGGCTTGAACTACCGGATGTTTTGCCCTTCTCATGTCTTCGTCATGAACTGTAAGTTTGGATCGTGAGAAAATATTAGCATTTTAGATTTCTAAACGAATATTAAAAAAAAAATTCCATTTTGAAGTCTTGACCAATGATCCCCAAAACTTTATAATTGCATGATCAGGGTGGTATATTATTCAGCAAGTTGGTTTCATCTCACATGTGGTCTATTAGTTAGACGAGCATCCGACACCTTGTGTATATACACAAGGCATTGACTTAGATTTTCTTAACTCATCAGTCTTTTCTTTCTTTCTTCTTCTAAATTTCAATAATTCACAGTTTTATACTTTATTGAGTAGTGGAATGAACATCCTCATTTAATAGAATTGTTCGATCACGTACGTTATATAGATCATCTTATAATGGTATATATTGTGGTTGTCACACGAATTTCTCCAATAACTACTATTTTTTTTTTGTTACTGGAGGAAAAATCAATAATTAGTAATTTGATAAAACTTATAAGATAATCTGTTTTTCACAAACAGCAAACTAGTGTGTCATTCCCTTAAGTATTCACCAATGAATATTCTAACTTATGCATAAATTCTAATCTTTGTTTCTGTAATAAAAATCTATCCTATCGTTAAAATGTGAAGTTTATCATAAGTTAATGTAGTTGGTCCCTTCTTGGTTCAAATTGATTTTTTTTTACAGAATTAATTTGATGTCTTGGCAACCTGATAAATTAGAGTCGGACACTGCAGAAGCTAAGTTTTGAGGCCCGTTTGTACACTGACAACAATGCGTCGGCCAGTCCAATGGAACATTCATCGGCAAATCTAGTGTCGCACATGAGCCGCCGCTACATGTCGGCAAGTAGATGCTATGGTTGCCGGTGAATTTCGCGTCGGCCATCAACCAACGCTAAGTATCAGTTTGCCGGTGCAAGTTAGTGTTGGATCGTCCGACTCAAAGTTTTACGTGGTTTTTCATTTTAAAACCTTGTTTTGAGTTAGCTTTGTGTTGGTCAGAATGAAGCTAACTAGTCTAAATTAGCATCGGCGTCGTGGCTGACGCTAATAGCACCCTTTTTCTTATAGTATTCAGAAACAAACACTTTTCTTCTTTCTCAGACATGAGAGAGCAACAACTCAACTTTAATCAATGAAGGAGAGGAAGGAGGAACATGAAGAACATATTTGATGTTCCCTTTGTCAAGAGCCTTCAATCTTCAGAAAACCCTCTCCAATTTTGCAGGAGGAAGATGAACACGAGAGAAGGAGAGAGAAGCGGAAGAAGAACATGTGTGATAAATTGTAGGCTTTTTTAATTCCGTTTTTAATTATTTCTTTTACTTTAGTTTATTTATTATTTAGTTATTTACCAATGGCATAATTAATAGAGCCACGTCATTGATGAAGGCAAGCTAAGCGGCGGCTTGAGTTAGACATTGGATTTCAAATTGACGGACATATCCAATTTGTACAAGTTAGAACGGTAGGGATCAAAATCGCTTGTTTTAAATAAGATGGAGCCAAATCATATGATAGATTGACCAAAGGTGAAATTAACTCTTTCAAAGTAATCCTAGAATTCACAAAAAAAAAAAAAAAATCCTAGAATTTGAACCATTGACTTGGTAAGAAATGTGTTCAACAACTACCAACCGGGCCAATACTGCTAGTAATTAACATCTTTTACATCTTTTTATGAAAGAATGAATGAATATGTAAACACAAAGAAATAGACATCTGAAGAATTTGACACTTCATTGATAAAAACACTTTAAGATCCATAATACAAATTGATTTTGTACAATCCAGTCCTTTTAATTGTACCAGCATATTTTTATGAGCACCCTTCCAATCAGAATGTCCCTTTTCTCAGAGTTGATCACGTGCTGTCTCTAATTCCGGAATTTAAATATCTTATGGGACCGTATATTCGAAATTTAATTACTGGGAACTTTTTATTCCAATTTAACAATCATGTGTCTTAATAATATGCTGTCGCAAGCATATGGCAGATCACCTTAACTTTTTATTTTTAATTATTTTATGTGTATAATCAATCAAAACAGTAATTAGAAATTTTCCAAATTCTGAGCTGATCAGATAGTGCTACATTCCAACCACACACTGGATTTGCAAAATAGCAACATGTTCATATTAAATATGATAACTTATATGTGATGCTGAAACATCTGCCACTTTTACTGTTCAAGGTTTCAACTAAGCTCCATGACATGATCCGGAAGGGAAGGGGAGAAAGGGACACAAGTTGTCTGCAAATTGCTCATCTCAACCCTTATGCAAAAAAGTGAACTAACTTATCTGTTTTCTTTTTCTAATAAAAAATAATATATTATTAATTTTTGAACTAATTTTTTGTTGATGTATAATTGTTTTATTAGAGAGACAAGAACAAAAATACAAAAAAAGAGGGTCATGGAGAACATACATTGTATCCTGATCACTCCTTAGAAGAAGAGCTAGCTCACTTGAAAATTGGTGATGATAACTTGAAATTGGGGTTAATGAGATTGGATTATGAGGCATGAAAGCAGGAATATCAAGGAATGTGTCTGTGAAGTGGGAGTGAAGCAGCCCCACTTTACTTTGCCACATGAAAAAGCAAATGGTCATGGTCCTTTATTTTGGGGAGATTGAGAATGAAGTGCTTTCCTCAATGCCGCCATTTTGGTGTTATTCTAGGCTGGCGTAGTACCACAAAATCTTGAATCAATTAATTTATTTATCATCAAAATCATATATGGGACCATGCTATTTAGCTCTACCCTTTATAACTGGCTTCAATTTTCAGCTTTGTTTTCTCTTCCTTTTGATTGCAATTGCATCATGGTTGAAAAAGAGCCAACATTCATTCAGTTTCTTTTAGATTGGACCATTTGATGATGGGGACTTTACTTTGACCGTCCATTCATCCATTTGGAAGAGCCTCTTTGTAAGCCTATTATATGGTTTTGACCATTTTAACAATTTGTTAAAGGACCCACTTCATTCATGATTTTAGACTACATGTCTACATGACCATGGCCACTTTAATTTTCAACACCTCTCCATAGTCAAAATGGATGTAGCAAGATTTTCTGCAGCCCATTTGTTACATAAAAGAATTCATTAATTAAAAAACTTTAGCCATAATTTGTTTGAGTTCATAATTTCCAAATGCAATGCCCTTGTTCCAATTGGACATCAGTCAAATTTTGTGAATAATAAAACAAAAGTTTACTTGAATTGATATCTTCAATCGTTATTGTAATTAATAATATGATTTCTTATTGATTATTTATTTTTCTTAAGCAATATTTCTAGTTTTAATCTTAGAAAAACGTCGTTGAGAGAACTAGTTCTAAAAGAATATTGTTGATGTCCAAGGTTCGAAAATGTGTTCTATACACATGCATGTTAAATATGAAAAACTAATATAATTTTTTTCTAATGCATTGCGTTCTAATTATATAATCGCGAACAAACTTTCTTAAGCACAACAACAGAAATATATATATTTTTTCCTTTGGCCACCAGTCTCTACGGAGGAAAATGATCACATGAATAATTTGGCTCGGGATACGGTAGTGATATCCCTGGCCACAAGGTATTATTTTTTATCTCAGAGGGGATCGAACCCGGACTAGGAGCCTAGGCGAAATCCCGAAAATGCACATGCACCACTTATGTCAGCAGCGGAAGCCTGAATGCATACAAGATGGTGCATGGTCTTGATTATTTTCTTAGAAAATCATGATTAATGCTTTACAAAGCTATAATGAAAATTTCCCAAAAATGCACCATTTCTCTTCCTTGAAGAAAATCTCATTGTCCCTGTTCTCATGATTGTTGAGAGTTAACGGAAAGCTTCAAAGGGTACTTCAGGCAAGATCTAATGATGACTACGTAAACTTAATTAGTGACTTTATCCTAACTTGCTTACTACCAACACTTTGTTGGTGGATAGAGTAATCATTTTATTTCATGAAATATTTCTTTGAAAATTATTAGTTGAAATTTGAAAATCATTTTATAAGTTTATTGTGATATTAGAAATAAATTTATAATGCAATACAAAATTAAATTAATTGAAAGAAAACTATAGTAATAATAATCAAAATGATTAAAATTAATACTTTAATTAAGTTCAGAAATATCATTCAAAAATATTTTTAACATGTTTAATTGATTGGAGAAATTCAAGCATTGATTCAATAAGTTGATGAAAATAAAAATCTCATTATGTCCTACTAAATAAAAAATAAAATCATTATATTTTCCTTTTAAAAATCTACCATCTTCTAAAATAGTTATTCAATAAAAACGAATTATTAATTTCCTTAAATTTTCAATCAATAATACCAATATAGAAGTTTACTTTTACCTAGTTGCACACAATATTTATAATTAATATAATATTTGAGTTTAATTCATAAACACTCCGTTTCACAGATGCATACAATTATACCTTTCCATTTTTTGTTTTAAATATTTTTGAATTCAACCTAAATCATGAGACACGCTAAATTAATGAATCTAATTGAATGACTCCTAAAACTCTTTTACATTGTTAATTTAATTAAGGTATTTCCAAAAGAATAACTCAAGTAGTATAAATTTGTGGACATATGAGATTATAAGTCGTGAAGGGGTCAGGGATCAACTTGAAAAGTTGTGATTTATTTTTCCGATATAAGTAGATGAATAATGGTTCCTTCACACCTCAAAGATGAGGTGGAAGGAGGTGGAGGATGAGAGAGATAGGAAGAAAAGAAAAAGTAAGAGAGAGAAAGTATAAGATGTGATAGATGATAAGAGGAGAGAGATAGAAATAAAAACATGTGAAAATAAAGTGTATAAAATATGAGGTGTGTATATATCATTGTTGTAAATAGATATAAAATGAAGTTACAGTAAAAAATAATGAAGTAAAAGGGTAAAGGTCATTCCATAGCACAAGGCAGAAGCTACATTTTGTTGTAACTCTCATTGGAAACAACGTAGCTTTAACCGTCAACTTTGCTTCGTAGTACTATTGTGATCTTATTTGCAGACACACACACACGTGGAGTCAGTTACTTTCTTTTCTACCCTTGAAGTTGAAGCACTCATTCAAACTTGTACTAGTTCAAAGGACGAGGTTCAAACTTCAAAACAATTCTCAGCATTTAATGAATCTATCTCTCTGACTAGAAACTCTTTTTCCTTTGCTTCTTGAAAAGAAAAGAAACTCTTTTTTGTTTTTCCCATACCAACAACAAAACAAACAACAAAAGGACGAATCATAACCTTTCTCTCACACACACCCTTCAATTAATAATATTAATTAATAAATGAATGGACATTTCAGATTCTAATTCTATTCGGTTCTCCCATTTGACCATTTTCCTTTTAATGTTTTGTTTCCTCAAATTTACAATTCCAATTTCTTCCCTATTTGCAACACCACCACCTATATACCTATTTCTCTGTCTGTCCCCTCTTCTATCTTTTTTGAAATCCTCAAAACCTTGTTTCCTATCACATGAATGTGTGTGTCTTCTGACTCCTTCAAATTCAAACACCAACTTTCCACCCTTCATCACAGTTCTCAGTTACAAGGATTCTTCAGGTTCCTATTTCTTGTTTTTCTTCCCCTCTTTCTTTGTTTATAATGTTTCCATGAACACATCCTGTTTGATAATTTGACTCTTGAAGGAAGATAAGAATTAGAAATCACATTTGGGATTAAATCCATTTTTGAAGGGTACCATGTTTCCCAAATGACTCAGATTTGCTTCTTCTTGAATATTATTCAATGCCATTTTGTGTAAAAATTGCTGTGATTTTGGAGTTCTGGAATCATGTGGAAGAATTGATGTTTGTTGCATTGTTTTCCTCTCAATGTCATGATTTCTATATTGCTTTTTCTCCCAATTTGGTTGCAGAGGATCCAAATTGAATTCTCCATGTGTTGCAAGTAACCTAAAGATTTTAATTTATTTTGTTTTGCCCTGCATTTAATTTGATGTGCATTAGTAATTAATTTCTTGAAATATAATGATTTGAATAAACTAACATATCTTCCTTCCCCCACCCCTTTTCTTGAATACTCAGATGGACAATGAATTTGAGGATAGGAGAACAATGTCAGATATGCTACAAAGCAATCTGCAGAGGAAAAAGCAGGTTTCATCTCTTTTATATCTATTGTTAGTTTGTAATAATATGACATTTCTTCTAGTTTCTGTGTCTCTAATTCACTGTGATGAAGGTATTCAATGGCTCATGGGACTGGCTGTATATTAGTTGGGAAATGTTTATAGCACAATCAAGATTAATTGCTGATTTCCTGAAATTATTCTTTTTAATGTGATTTCAGCCATTTTGGAGAGTTTTGACTATGAAAGAGAGAAATGGAAGGACAATGGAAAGAAGCTCAGTTGATTCACATGGTGAGTTCAATGGAAATTCAATTTGTTTCAACTAAATAGAGGCAGACAGCTTGCTGGTCATGTGTATAAAGATGTGGAAAAGCTAGAATAATCTTTTTTTTCTTTTCGGTTATGGCTCACCAGCATAGACATTGTTACTTTTTCTTTTGGAGATATTGTCCAACACTTGAATTTGCTTTCCTGAAAAGGCTAAATCACTAGTTTTTTATTCAAGAGAATATTTAATCCTATCACTGCTTTCCTGTTGAAGAATATTTATTGCCTCTTTGTTTCTCTTTCACTGAAAGACTGGAACCTTTTTGTTCCTCCAACATTTGTTTGTCTAAGCACATGATATATTTTAAAATTATCCATCTGAACTGTAAAGATGAGGAGATGAGCTGGCCTAACAGATTAACAGGAAATTCAGAGTGGCTGAGTGGAACATTTGAAGACTTTTTTTTTTCTGTGATGTGTAAGAATATATTCATGCTTGGGTTTCTCAGTCACTGCAATAAATGAAGCAAGTATGATGGATGCATTTTCGTTATCTTTGATAATTATCCACAACATCTAATTTTCATCTTCACACACGAAATTCCTTCTTACTGTTAAGAGATAATAGGTAGGGGTTGAGATTTGAGAAAAGAATATACCTTTTATGTTTAGTAATATGATATTCTTATGTATTACCAGTGTTTGGAAGAATTTCTTTTGGTAAGATTTTTTGGAATATTGGTAAAATCTATTAAGATTAGATGATGAATTGACTTGATAGCCATGTAAAATTATAAGATAAGGTGGAACATCTAGTGATTTAGTCCAAGTTTGAGAATATATTCAAGGTTAAACTGTAAGCAGGTTTACCAGAATGAATTACATGTCCCACTTTATCATTTCCTGTTGTTCTCCATTATCCAGAATATGATCCAGAATATGCCCTGTACTTTTACTGTATGTAAGTTCTCTTGTTACTGTTACCAAAGGTATTGTTAAGAATAACAGAACTTCACACGATTCAGCCACACCTTCATTCTAAAACAAAGTTCCTCTTCGCATGATCACTTGGTGCAATATCCAACTTTCCTTGCTTATAAATTGATTATAGCTTGTGTTTATTTGCAGAACTACTTTCTGATTTATCCCTTGGAAGTCGAGGCTCAGAACCTTCCATGTCTTCTAGTGAAGCACTTCAGGATTTCAGGTATTTATCAGAATATTTATTTCTCAATAACTTCCTGCTTTCACAACTTTATTAGTTAAGACCATATTTGTGATCACAGTTATTTATTTGCATTTAACAGAGTTTTTGCGGCTACATGGAATGTTGGAGGGAAATGCCCCAGCGAAAACCTTGATCTGAGTGATTTTCTTCAGGTCCACAATGAACCGGATATGTATGTTTTGGGGTATGCTCTTTCTCATTCTCATGCTTATAATTTTAATCCATACAAGGATATGCCCTTTCTTTTAAGTTAACTACCAATCCTTGATCCTTCCTTACCTCATTTTGTCAAAGAAAAGACAATTTATTGTTTTCAAATCTAAAAACTGTGACCTTTCTGACTTATCATCTGTTAAACCAGTATAATTGGAGATTTCTACTTTAATTTCATCTCGATGTAATATTTGTTTCTCCAACTTTTTAGCTTTCAGGAGATTGTCCCTCTAAATGCTGGAAATGTGCTGGTACTAGAGGATAATGAGCCTGCTGCAAAGTGGCTTACTTTGATCAACCATTCACTAAATGGTCCTTCAGATTTGGCTTCTAAAGCACTAAGACCCACTGCATCATTTGGTGGGTCATCATTCTTCGCAAAGCCCTCTTACAAGAAGATTAAGAAAACGTTAAAGAAATTAAATGAAAAGAAGCTAAAAAGCTGTAACTGTATTCTTGAAATGGAAAGGAAGGCTGCCAAAGATTTCTGTTTTCGCTGCCAAGAATCAAATTTCAATTTAGAAGACTCATCCACTGAGGAGGAAGACGACAGTTTCCCAATTTCTGTTGCTTTGGCTGCTAACCAGATGAAATACAATCTTGTTACCGCTAAGCAAATGGTTGGTATCTTTGTTACTGTCTGGATGAGGAAGGAGCTTGTTCAGTATGTAGGCCATTTAAGAGTATGTCGCATTAGTCGCGGGATCATGGGGTGCCTTGGAAACAAGGTAGTTTGCAAAAGCTTTTCAATGCAAGTGCATACGAAAAACAATTTTTAAAGATCAAAATTAACTCACTATCTACATTTCCATGTTTGTTCTGTGGCTGCAGGGGTGTATATCTGTGAGCATGTCATTTTATCAGACAAGTTTTTGCTTTATCTGCAGCCATCTCGCTTCCGGTGAGAAAGAGGGCGATGAGCTTCGCAGGAATCTTGATGTCATAGAGATACTAAAGAACACTCAGTTCCCAAGGATTTGCAAAACACAAAATAGCAGAATGCCTGACAAAATATTAGATCATGAGTGAGCATCATTTGAAACTATTTCATTAAGACTTGTATTGCAGATATTTCTCTATTCAATTGTGTATAACTTTAATATTTATAGACCAAATGTTTCTGATAATATGAGAAAAATTTCTCCAGCCGAATCATATGGTTTGGAGACTTGAATTACAGAATTTCTTTGAGCAAGGATGACGCAAAAAGGCTTGTGGAAATGAAAGATTGGCCTGCACTTTTTAACAAGGATCAGGTAGCTTCCCTTGCCAAATGGCAAAGAATATTTTCATATTAATTTGAAATTCTGAACATCATGTATGTTGTCATTTTCTGATTGGGAGAGTCTGTTCATGCCATTGTTATTATCTTAATCCCCAAGATATAATATGCATTATGATTCTTCCTAATTTTGGTGTTCAATTTTCATAGTTTTCAGTTAAACAGACAAAAAACTATGACCTATGACTATGAGATGAAAGATAATTGTATTGATATGTTCATGAATGATAATCTGCTGAAAATTTTGCTGGATTTCCTCTGAGTGTATCTGTTTTTTGTGGTGACTTTAGTTACTTTTCTGATTATGCTTTTCATATAGCTTAAAATGGAAAGGGAAGCAGGTCGTGTTTTTAAGGGGTGGAAAGAGGGGAAGATCTACTTTGCACCTACTTATAAATATGCCTTCAACTCAGATACTTACTATGCTGAAGGTGTAAAAGTTTCAAAGAACAAAAGGAGAACACCAGCTTGGTAGGTGTTGTCAATTTCAAGAATTTGAGACAAGATGTTTCTTTAAATAACTATACTATTTGGTCCTTGAAAAATAGTACTTGTGTTGCTTTGGCCTCAGAAAGTTTATTTTCTATACTAATTGTTCAAAGTTGTCAACTAGTTATGTTATGTTTGGACACCAGTTGAGTGCAATCAGACTTTTATCTCAATCCATAAAAAGAGTTTGGTTCATATTTTGTCTTGAAGTGAGTGCTAACTTGAGTTTGCACTGGAGCCGATGAGTATCCAAAAGTGCATACTTGCTCTTTGAACAATTTGTATATAGATAAGTAAACATCTGAGGTATCAAAGTGTATGTTAGCTCTTTTTTTTCTTTCTAATATCTGAATGATTATGGAAATGATTATGGATTGCAGGTGTGACAGAATCTTGTGGCATGGAACGGGACTACAGCAACTTTCGTATGTGCGTAAAGAATTCAAGTTTTCAGACCATCGACCAGTTTGTGCAACATTTTTGGTAGAAGTTGAAGTCATGTTCAGGGGACAAAAGAAGAAAGTTTCTACTTTCAACTTTCAGATAAATGATCTTGTACCAACAAGAAGTTCATTTTATTGATGATGAAAATTCGTGAGTCTTTAACCAAATTTTTATCATGATATTATAATGTCAATGAAGCATGAAGAAAATAGTTTAAAATTAATATTACATGGTTTTGTGCAAAAGAAAGATCAGTTTAAAATATCATTGCTATTTGAGAACTTGAGATGACAACAAGTGAGAATATTGAAGTGCTCTTTTAATGTGTGAACAGGTACTGATGCACTAACCACAATGACTTCAAGAATGAGTAAATATTAAAATCATTCCCTTCATGATGAAGAAAAGCTTGAAGGTTTTGGACACTACCAAGGAACAAAATATAGCTTAAAGGACAGAAGAAGAGATGAACATATAACACAAATGTGACTCCCCAAAATAACTTGAATTTTTTTTTAATAAAGTCTTAAATCAGTGGTTTTTTGGTTTTATTTTTTGCCTATAGAAGCTAGGTAGCTTGAGGGGGAATAGAACAGAACCAGCTCCCCATGTAACTGAAGGGTCAGGGTTATATGAAATCTGAATAATTTTTTCTCCTAACGATTATTCAGCGTTGGTTATTTTTATTATTTTAATTTTACTAGGTATGGCTAGTCACACTTTGATACTGAGATTGTCCTGTACCTTTCTGTTTTTGTGAACTTGAGCATCTAACAGTTGTTGGACTCACTTTTATTTGCAACTTGAGTACACTTATACAACATGTAAATATCCAGCCCGTTGTCCCTAAATTTAGCAAACTTCAATCAAGTTAGTTCATCCGTCAGTTTTGGTCAACTAACGGTTATGACGAATTCAACTATTTGAAGGTTGACCTTTATGCGTCATTACCCATTGGGAAGAGGTAATGACGCATGGTCATCAAGACATCACTCATATTACATTTCACAGCTCTCATGGACGATGAAGATATGCTCAAAGCTCACATATGAACCATTGATTCTTCATCTCTCTGCCACAAGTTAAATCAACTGCTCCTATAGTACTTGTGGTCAGAATGACTCTTTTCTACACTTACGCTCTAACGTCAAGAAGACCATCTTGCAAGCTAGTCAGAAGAAGATCAAGCTTTGTAATGGTCATATATTGAAGATACAATATACATTATAAGATGAGTAAAGAAAAGGGTGTGTGACTAGATTGTGACAACACCCAAAATGCGAGAGAGAGCATTCAAACTGTGAGAGACACATGGTGCACAAACTGAGGGGGAGATCATACAAGTCATGAGATAGTGCACAAGCTATGTGAGACTACATGAGCTCAAAATGATCATCCAGAAAAAGCATGTAGATTGTTCATAAAGCTCTCGGGAATAGAGGTTCAATGTTACTTGAAGATCTCTAAGAAAAAACAAGAGTGAAAAAACAAATGCTCAAATGAAAGATACAAATTCTAAGCCTTAAAGAGAAAAAGCAAAGAGTGAGATCAAAATACTTTCATGTCTAGTCCACAGGTTGATCAAGTAGGATGGACTAAACCTCATGTAACCCAAGACAAGTATTTGGGAAGTCTGATGAGGCTTGTACAATAATACATGTAAGGAGAAGTCCTAAGAATACTTGTGAGTGCCTAAAGAGGCATGAGAAAAAATACTTGTGAGTTCCTGGAGAGGCATAGGAAAAAACACTTGTGAGTGCCCGAAGAGGCATGGTAAAATAATTCTTGCAAGGAGAAGTCCTGAGAATACTTGTAAGGAGAAGTCCTTGATACTTGAACATCTTAGTTAAAAATTGTTGAATACCATGGATTGTACGTAGCCCTTTTCTTTGAGCTGAACCAGGATAAAATGTGTGTGTGCATTGTCCGCTGCCCTCTTAATCAATTCTACTGTCTGCCATTTTGTTTCTGTGGACGATGTATATCGACTAAGAAAGCAGTAGATACAATGAAGATTAAGTCAATCTCAATTGAACTTCACAAACACAATCCAATTCCCCCTTATTGTGTCCCTATGGTTTTCCTCAAATCTCCCTCAATGATGGTGGAGAAGTGTAGTGATGATCGTGGGAGACTCGACATAACTTTAGATTTCACGACGAGGGGTACCTGCATAAGACACTCCAATACTCGAATTAATGTATGAGTCGAGATAGATACTCAAAGAATCAGTTAGAACTCAAGTGTAAGAACCCTTAGTTGTTTTCTCTACAAGTGTGAGGAAGACCCTCTAAGTCGTGAGTCTGAGCAGGTAAGTGACACTTAGCCGTTTGACCCTGGTTCGTTGGTCTCAGTCCTGTAGTGGTCGAGCAGACACTATCAGGTGGGATGCTTTCCTGAGTCATTCAGACTGGCCTTATGGCAGAGCTTTGTTGCATGCCTTTTGGTTGGTTGATATGTCCTTAGGCTAGTGAGAAAATGTTGCGTTGTTTAAGGAGAGAAAATGTTGATTATTTGTTAAGTAATTGGTGAGTTGTGATAGGTGAAAATTGAAGGTGGTAGGTGAAATATATAATAGGGAATTGTTATTCAGACCCCCCCCACAGCTATTCAGACCCAATGAAAAACCGGAAATCCGAAAACGCCCCTTTCGAACGCACCCTTGTAGTGCGTGTCTATCGCACATACCCATGGAGCGACGTAGACGCACCTTGAACATGCGTTGTGAGCGCAAGTTCAAGGTGCGATTAAGTAGTTCCAGAGTTGATGTCCCAGTGTCTGACTATACATAGGAAAGGCACATATACGCACTTAGTGAACTGCGTTAGTCGCGCCGTTACAAAGTGCGTAATATGCGTCGCGCATTATAAAGGCGTTACCATCGCACACTGAACGTGCGTTGGTCATGCAGTTTTAAAGGGCGAGATTTTGTAGAAACTTGACAGAAACAAACAGAAACAGAAACTCCAACAGAAACTTTAACACAACAGAAACAAAAACTTCAACAGAAACATAAATGTTACATTATAATCTATCATTGATACATTACAACTAATACGAAAATTTGCAAATGGACTACTACAACATCCTGAAACTAATCTTCAGTGAGATTTATGATTCCATCGATCTTATGTATGTCTACATTTGCCTTTCGATAGAGTTCGTTGAATAGGGCCATGCGATCCAGGTATGGTAGCTGTCAACCACGAGCTTCAACAGTACAATGATACATCCATTGTGGATTAACCGTTGGCAAAGGAAAGTCACTTGAAATAAGCGCCTACAAAATGATCAATTATATTGTTAAGTCTCTCATAAAGTTCATGTAATGTAAGGTAAATTCATATTAAATGTAATATTGATCAGTACCTTCACCTAGTGGTTGTTTTTGGCAAGGAGTAAACATATAATCTGGTGCTCTGACGGATGTAGCACTGGACCGGTGAGAGGGAAGTAGGTGGCACCCCCTCGATTCGACAAGGTCACGAACACAATCTGGTACATCGTAGCAACAATATGGCCCATATCTGGCACGCATAACCACTTCTCCTCCGTTGCAAACTCAATTGGAGCAAGATGCAAGACTTGTAGTACTTTTCGTAATGTGTGTTGGTGCCATACATACCATGATAAACACCTTGCCGTAATCTAAGCTCCTTTATCATGTCTTCTCGGACTTGACGCCAATTTTGTTCTCCCTTACCCATCAAGAAAGCAATGCATCTATATCCACAATTCCCATAATCTTCAACATTCTGAATGTCAATGACATATTCACGGAGGAATTCGGGCACTTCATGGATGTAGTTGGCCGAGTAAACTTTGCCTTTCGGGTGCTGTGGCGGGAGCTTAGTTGAGTTGCTTGCAATCCTCTTGCTTCTCTTCTTAGGTGCAGATTGCTTCAAAGGAATGCTCTTCCGTTTTGCCGACCGGGTCTTACGCCCCTTGCCTTGTGGAGCTGATGAGTTGCTAGCTTGCTTTGACCCATCTATTGCATCAACATTCTCCCAAGATGAAGGAATGCGTCTGGTAGAACCCTTAGGTTCATTGGGCCAACCCCTTGTAGGCAACTTGTTTGAAGGAGGACACATAAAGTATGATCCGGGTATGCAATCTCCCAAAGCCTCTCTTTGATAGCTTGTCTTCTCGGAACATTAGCTTCTTTAAACATCTTTGCAATGACCTCTAACTCTGTCGCAATGCTCAATCCCAAAACAGGTTGGGATTCATCAGGTGCAGATGTTGATGTAAGCCTCCTCCAATGTTGGTCCACTGCCGTCAATGGAATAGTGGTCATCCTACCAATCTGACATGAACAAGGCAGGCTGTGTGTCCTCCTCATAGTGCAGTCGCATTTTCCAACGCGCGATTTCTCCTTTGCGATCAACATGAGCGCATATCTTGAGACTACACCACGCAAGTTGTCGTACAACTTCTCCTTAAATGTATGCTCTCTGATGAAGATACTTGCCTGAAAAGCAGCATTAATCCTTGTATGCTGGAGAAGTGTTCACCTATGTATAGTTGCCCAAGCCGCACACATGTCACTCTTGCTATCTTTGATGCACGCTTTCAGTTTTGCGTCTGGTAGAACCCTCGACATCATCCCACATCTCCTTGTCTTCGATAGTGAGCTTGCACTTTGCCTTCACACACTTAGCAATATGGAATTGGAATAGAAAGTGAGCTGTTGTAGGGAATGTGGTTGTAACTACGTTCATCAAAGCAGTGTCTTTGTCAGTAACCATGATGTTGGTCAATTCGCAAGTGTACGAATACCTCCTGGTTTTAAATTATCGAACCACAGGGAATTGGTGTGGCAATTCAGTTTAAGCCTCGAGTTCACGGTAGGGAATTGGTGTGGGAATTGGTTGTTTGTTTCTTAAGTTTGTAAGAAGACAAGTGCTCAAGTAATAAAGCGATTGAAAAAACAGAGATGAAATTGCCTTGGGTTCTTGCTCAACAAATTCAGTTTTAGCAAACCTTCCTATTCAATTAATCCTGAGTCTCTCCTTGATGTTCTAGCCTAGATAGTCATCTATCGATGCCTCGTAAAGAAAACCCTTTCTAATCAAAAGATAGATTCAATTCCTTGATAACCTAAACATTTGTTAGAAGCACTAAGCATGCAATTCAGGCCAACAAACCTCAACCCTTCCTCTATTCCTAGCAGCAAGTATAGAAGAGGTAATCTCACAACAAGTCCCAATTCTATAACAAACTATCGTTATGATTATAGAAAAGTAAAAAGCTAGCATGCTTTCAAGCTTGAGAGATAAAGCAAAGAAGTGAGATTCAAGGGTTTACTCAGAACATCATGAATAGAAAATGATTGATAGCTAAAACATTCAAAGTCTTACAAAGAACCCAAAGCAAAAGGGGGTTTTAGCCAAGCATGGCTATAGAATCCATACAAGAAAAGAAGGATAAAACCTGGAACATGGACTTGGAGAATGCTTCTCCTCAAGCTCCAGAGCCTAACCCTACTTCTAACTTATTTAGGAATGTATAGAAATGACAAAAGTTACAAAAGAAATGACAAAAAACCTATTTATAGGCAAACAGGTCGAGTCTGGGCGCTCAGGCGCCAATTAAGCACGCCTGAGCGCCAATTCCAAGCTGAAAACATGCTCTCTGGAAGGCAATTGGCGCTCAGGCGCTCAATCAGGAGCGCTCAGGCGCCAATTCCTTTCTAGCATCTTGTAAACATCGATCCAATTGGCGCTCAAGCGCTCAACACGAGCGCCTGAGCGCTCTCTACATGCTAGAAAGCCTCTTGACCATCTTCTTAACTCCCCTTTAAGCCTCCCTTCAATTTTCCAAGCCTTTTGACCTTCTTTCTTCATCAGTTTTCAGACCTAGCTGCTTGGGAACAAAGTAAGGAAAATATCTAGGATTTCCAAGAGTTTATTAGCACAAAAGACCCTCAATTCAAGTAGAAAAGATATGCAAGTCCTAAACTTAATTAAAATGCATGAAAGGTCCCTATAAAACTATGAAATTACCAAAACAAAGTAAAAACACAAATAAAGATAAAAATGCATGAGAATGCATGAAACACTACATGAGACTCAACAAAAAGACTCAAAATAAACTAAGAAATGACCCTAAAAACACTACTAAACTAGGGTCATCACACCACTATACTCAACGACAGCTCGCCCTCGAGCGTAAACAACACTCGCTTGCCCTCAAGCACAAGAAATGCTTCCAAACAAGTGCTCAACAAGGAATACTTGTCACAAAACCGGGGGATTTAGCAACTACAGCTGGTTCCAAGAGAAAGACCCATCACCCTACTTCATGCCTCTTTTGAAAAGAGAAGAGTGTAGAGTCCAACATGAGAAGCATATAGATCTAAAATACCTAGGATGAGATATATATTTAGTGCACTGAGCACACAAGCAGTTCATAGGTTCTGGATATCATTCACTCAAGAGCAATCAAGATCAAACATGCACAAATTCAATGAGACTTCAAAGGGTTGAAATGTTGGCTTGGTGAAGTACAAGGTGGTTGGTCCCTAAGGAAGGCTAGAGCTTCAAGCATCTTGAGTGTGGTCCTATTAGTAACCCCGGAGCTTTAACAACAAACTTTTTAAGCACAAGTCTCTTGACCCTTTTTCAACTTTCTTTTCTTCTATTTTTTTCTTTTTTTCAACTCCAACTTGATTAGGAGTCTTTTTCTTTTTATTTTTCTTCTTTTTCAATATTTTTCACTTGGGGCAAGAGACACTTTCAACTTTACTTAGCTCCAAAACAATGCAAGGACCAACACTCCCCAAAATCCAACCAAACATCCGTCCCAATCACTTGGCTACAACAAATTCTCCAATAAGGCTCAAATGGGACAACTAAGGACAATGTTCAAACCAACAACTCTGAAGCTCAAAAACCTACAAGTCTCAAGAATTGTACAAGTATCACAAAGCATGCAAAGAGTGAAATCTATACAGAACCAAGAAGTACAAGTGAGTCAGGATCCTCCAGAGAAAATTTATGGTGAAGGGTCAAAGATGGACCCTTATGGACTCACACCAACTCTATCCTTAAGAAACACTCGGAAGACCGAAGTCTCCTCCTCTCTTCCCCAAAGCATGCAATCACTCATCCCCAAAAGAAAACACAAGTATTCACAAAAACATTTTCAAAACCAGCACAAGTACGAGAGCATAACTACGGGCAAAAACATGTGAGTATACGGAAGTAAAGACCCAAAAACAACTCTAACTTACAATGCATGAATAAAAGAAAAATAAAAGCTACAAAAGAAAAATATGTAACAATGCATGAGCTTAACTAAGGGAAAGAGTCGACCTCCTTTACAAGTTACCATGGAGGCCTTAGACACACCTCCTACTCCAAAATCCATGCTCTCATTCCCTGCAAAATGCAACAAACAAACAAGTAAAATAAAACAAGACTTGGGTTGTCTCCCAAGCAGCCCTAAGTTATAGTCCTAGGTGGACTCTTCTTCCTTTGGTGTTAGGAAGGAAATTCCTTACCATCAATCTTCTTACCACATGTACAAGGTAGGAACCTTGCACAAAACTTTTGGAACAACTCCTCCCAAGAGAGGGTATCATCTAAACCATCGTACCAAATCCTTGCTCCCCCCTTCAAGGAGTGAGGGAAGAGCTTAATCTTGAGCTCATCACTAGTCACACCTTCCATCTTTACAAGGTGACTAGCTTGAATGAATCGGGCCATGTGGGCTTGGAAATTCTCATCTTTAGACCCCCCATACTTGTTTTCACTAACAAGCTTGATGAGAGCTTGATTAAGCCCAACATCTTTTTCACTTACCTTGGGGGTCTCCTTTGAAGACCTGGACAAGCTTTTGATCATATCACAAACAAAACCATCATTAATGTTAGTTTGCAAATTAGGATTGAAAACCGAAAATCTTACCTTGTCCTCACCAACTCTGAGAATGAGCTGACCCTTATCAACATCGATCTTCGCCCTACCAGTGGCTAAGAAGGGTCGGCCAAGAATGAGAGGAATCTTAGCATCCTCTTCCATGTCCAGCACCACAAAATCAACTGGGAACACATACTTATCAACCTTAACCATCACATCTTCAATGATCCCATAAGGTGTTTTTAAGGATCGGTCCGCCATTTGTAAGGAGAGCATGGTCGGGGTGACCTCTCCTAAATTCAACCTTCTAAACATGCTAAGCGGCATCAAGTTGATGCTCGCTCCCAAATCACACAAGGCTTCAACCACTGTCAACCCCTCAATCTCCACTGGGATAGTAAAACTCCCAGGGTCCCTTCTCTTCTTAGGAATTTTTCTTTGCAAAATGGCACTACACTCCTCGGTCATCATAATAGTTTCATCAACCTCACTCAACTTCCTCCTCTTATTTAAAATGTCCTTCATGAACTTAGCATAGATAGGCATTTGTTCCAAAGCATCGGAAAAAGGGATATCAATATGGAGTTTCTTAAAAACATCCATAAATTTTGAAAACTTTTTATCCAAATTCTTTTTAGCCAATGCTTTAGGAAATGGAACTTTGCTAAGTTCAGGAATAGGATCATTCATCACTCTAGTTTTAATAGGAACACTCACTTCCTCCTCAACTATCTTCTCACTTTTTTCTCCCTCTACTTTCTTTTTTAACTCATGTAACACTCTCCCACTCCTAGTGGTAACAACAGCAGAATTTTCTTGTTCGGGATTGGGGATAGTATCGGAAGGAAATTTACCTTGAGGCCTTTCGGCAATTTGCTTGGCTAGCTGGCCAAGTTGGTTCTCCAAGTTCTTGATAGCCGCCTCTTGGTTCTTATGGTTGTTGTTCATGCGGTTGATGCAACTCTCCAATAGCTCCTCTAAACTCCTCTTGCAATTCACCTTTCCAACAACTTGTGTTTGGACAAGAGGTTCATGATTTGAGGATGGAACTATGCTTCCTTGAGCTATAGCTTTGGCTTCATTGCTCTCAGCATTGTCAGTACAAAAGTTACTAACATAAGGTCCACCACAAGACTTGCACTCCACACAAGTCATTCTTGCACCAACAGCCTTGGTCTCCTTAATATGCATTCGAATCTCCGCCACTTGTTCGGTGAGTTGCTTGTTGGAGGCCAAGAGCTTGTCAAAAGCTTCCACTTCAAACTTACTCCTTCGGGTTTGGCGATCATTTTCAGAGTTCATGGCTCTCGCTGCCATCTTTTCTATTAAGTCATACCCCGCTTGTGGGGGAAGAGCATCGAACTCCCCATTTGAAGCCGCATCTAGGCCAAACCTCCAAGAGTATTGTAGACCATCATAAAATATTGCAACCAATTCAGCTTGGGTGAGATTTTGTTGAGGACATTTCCCCAATAGCTTCTTGAAGCGCTCCCAAGCTTCATAGAGATTTTCCTCAGTGGTTTGCACAAAATTCATAATGTCTTTTTTCAGCTTCCTCAAAAGAGCTCTTGGGAAGAACCTAGTTGTGAATTTTTCTGCTAGGTCTTCCCAAGTAGTGATACTCCCTTGAGGTTGTGAATTCAGCCATTCCTCCGCTGCATCCTTTAAAGAAAATGGAAACAAGCTCAACCGAATTGCATCCGTCGGAACATTGTTCACACGGTAAGTGTTGCAATTCCGGATGAACCTCTCCATCTGAGCATGTGGATCTTCCAAAGTACCTCCACCATATTGGTTTTGGCTCACCAAGTTGATGAATGCCGGTCTCAACTTAAAGTTTCCCACTCCCTCGGGAAAGACAATGCTCCCGGGATAGTCATAACTCATAGTAGATGAGGTGAGTTCCCGAAGAGACTGGTTGGCATCCTCAACTTCTTGTTCACGTAATCGAAGGGTGATCCCCTCTTGGATTCTTGCCTCGATATGGGCTTGCATCTCCTCCTCCGTCATTTGGCCACCCATGGTGGTGTCTCTTGTGAGAGTAGCCTGAAAGTTTGACACTCAAACAAAGAAAGATTAGTAGCACCAATTCTAGACAAAGATAAAAACAAAACAAAAAAAAATAAAACCACAAACTAAAAGCTTAAACCAAAAACCACAAACAATTTCCCGGCAACGGCGCCAAAAACTTGTTGGTCAATTCGCAAGTGTACGAATACCTCCTGGTTTTAAATTATCGAACCACAGGGAATTGGTGTGGCAATTCAGTTTAAGCCTCGAGTTCACGGTAGGAAAGCAAGTAAAATTCAGTTTTAAAGGTTGTTTGTTTCTTAAGTTTGTAAGAAGACAAGTGCTCAAGTAATAAAGCGATTGAAAAAACAGAGATGAAATTGCCTTGGGTTCTTGCTCAACAAATTCAGTTTTAGCAAACCTTCCTATTCAATTAATCCTGAGTCTCTCCTTGATGTTCTAGCCTAGATAGTCATCTATCGATGCCTCGTAAAGAAAACCCTTTCTAATCAAAAGATAGATTCAATTCCTTGATAACCTAAACATTTGTTAGAAGCACTAAGCATGCAATTCAGGCCAACAAACCTCAACCCTTCCTCTATTCCTAGCAGCAAGTATAGAAGAGGTAATCTCACAACAAGTCTCAATTCTATAACAAACTATCGTTATGATTATAGAAAAGTAAAAAGCTAGCATGCATTCAAGCTTGAGAGATAAAGCAAAGAAGTGAGATTCAAGGGTTTACTCAGAACATCATGAATAGAAAAGGATTGATAGCTAAAACATTCAAAGTCTTACAAAGAACCCAAAGCAAAAGGGGGTTTTAGCAAAGCATGGCTATAGAATCCATACAAGAAAAGAAGGATAAAACCTGGAACATGGACTTGGAGAATGCTTCTCCTCAAGCTCCAGAGCCTAACCCTACTTCTAACTTATTTAGGAATGTATAGAAATGACAAAAGTTACAAAAGAAATGACAAAAAGCCTATTTATAGGCAAACAGGTCGAGTCTGGGCGCTCAGGCGCCAATTAAGCACGTCTGAGCGCCAATTCCAAGCTGAAAACATGCTCTCTGGAAGGCAATTGGCGCTCAGGCGCCAATTCCTTTCTAGCATCTTGTAAACATCGATCCAATTGGCGCTCAAGCGCTCAACACGAGCGCCTGAGCGCTCTCTACATGCTAGAAAGCCTCTTGACCATCTTCTTAACTCCCCTTTAAGCCTCCCTTCAATTTTCCAAGCCTTTTGACCTTCTTTCTTCATCAGTTTTCAGACCTAGCTGCTTGGGAACAAAGTAAGGAAAATATCTAGGATTTCCAAGAGTTTATTAGCACAAAAGACCCTCAATTCAAGTAGAAAAGATATTCAAGTCCTAAACTTAATTAAAATGCATGAAAGGTCCCTATAAAACTATGAAATTACCAAAACAAAGTAAAAACACAAATAAAGATAAAAATGCATGAGAATGCATGAAACACTACATGAGACTCAACAAAAAGACTCAAAACAAACTAAGAAATGACCCTAAAAACACTACTAAACTAGGGTCATCACATGACTTTAGGCATGTCCTCCTCCCTAAGTAGCAACCCCCTTAGTTTTTGAAGTGCCCATGTAACTTTAGGTTCACGCTCATTGCACATGTAGCCAAAAGCGATGGTGTATGTGAATCCAACTGATGTCATACCAACCATCTCCAGCAATGGTATCCTATACTTGTTGGTCTTGTACGTGCTATCAAGCAAGACAACAGTAGGAAATTGGTTGAACAGTTGGATGGAAACTGGATGGGCCCATAATAAGGACCGGATCACCGTGGAACCCTCTTCAGTTCTGGACCAATGCGTGTACTTGTCTTCCTCCAACAACCTCATCAAGTGCTGCATCTCTGACAATTGTCCCCTCTTGGCCCTAATGTGTGTCATCCACTCATTGTACACTTGCCTTATGGTAGTCAGATTCTGAGGGTTGACATCCTTCAATGCCAGCAACATGTTACCTGACTTGACTTTATTGTAAACCATTTTACCCACCATATCCTTTTCTTGACTTGTAAGGCGACCGGCATAGGCATGGCCAACCAGAGTCTCAGCTGGCGCATGGTTGTGGTCTCCACGTACTACAGTCAACCTCCACAAACCATCTTATGATGTGTATCTCTCCTTGAGCCTGAACGGACAATCACATTTCTTGGTTCCTGTCCCCTTCCGCATCAACACAGACTTGTATTGTTCCTGAAGGATAACTCAAGTGGTAAGAGCTAGGGACATAAGGTTTGGGTGGGTTGAAGGGTGAAGGGTCCCGGGTTCGAACCTGGAGGAGGAACTAATTTACTAACATTTCTAACAACTAACATTTTCCTATAAAAAAAAAAGAAATAGGCTTGTATTGTTTGTACTTGCCGCTCATCTCGCACACCAAAATAGCTAACTGTCTGCCTTTACTCCCACGACCCTTGCTCCCACAATCAGACCTTCTAATAATGATCACAAAGCCTAGTTGCTTTCCTACATTCTTAGCCCAATCCAAAAGCTCATCCCGAGTAGCAAAAACCTACAGAATATTAACACATATACGCATCACATATAAATTCAACTTATTTGACATAAACTCACTCATTGGTTATGAAAATACCCTGTCTGTGGTAAATTGTTCTGTGTAGTCCGCTGCAATTAGCACATCATGTCGATCTTCTACATGGGCTAATTGCCTTTGGGATTTCCTTTCTTCCACCCTTTCTTGTGGCATGTCCACTTTATATGACTTAGGGAGACTCATTCTGAAATGAAAAACAAAAATTGCAAATTGTTTACTGTTTCTGTTATAGGCCAGAACTGTATAAATCGCACTTTGAAAGCGCCTCACAAACGCACTTTATAAGTGCGACAGAGACGCGGTTTAACATTGCGTCGGGACAATAATAACAGAAAAACGCACTCTCAGTGTGCGTCTCTATCGCACTTTCGCACACAAAGAGTACGGTGCTAACGCTTATTAAAAGTGCGATAAATCTAGATCGGGATTAGTGCAGTACCTTCACAGACGACGACAACGAGGTAGAAGAAGTCGGGTGAGGATGACGACGGCGACAGCGGCGTTAGTGATGGTGTTGGGTGAGGACGACGGCGGCGGTGGTGTGGGTGGTGAAGGCGGTGGCCGGCAACAATGTGGGTGTGAAAGTTGAGAGTGGGTATGGAAGTTGAGAGTGGGTTTGGAAGTTGAAGAAGAAAGAGAATGTGGTGAGAGGAGGGTGAGGGGGGGGGGGGGTTTGAACAAAGCATTAGGAAGAAGGTGAGGATGGAGGGAGGGGTATTTTTCAAATTTTCTCTTTTCATTAAAGGTATTTTTGACATTTCCCTGATTTTTGGGGGTCTGAATAGCTATGGGGGGTCTGAATAACAATTCCCTATATAATATTAAGTAAGGTATAGAAAGGAAAAAAATGAATTAAGTAGTCTTGAATTTCTAAAATAATGCATATTTTGGAATGAAAAGAGTATTATACAGCTTAATGAAAATTGTGTTGTATACTTTTTAGCTTGTAATACTGTTTCTTTTGATCTTTGTGTTTGGGTGTAGAATAATCAAGCAGACTTTATGTTGTTTGTAAAATTGATTTGTTGGCATATGCGCCTTTGCTTTAATCTAATTTGAAACCATGTTAACTTTTTTTTTATCTTGAACTTAACCATTGATGATAAAATTAATTAACAATCACTAATGTCTTATATACTACTTCCGTTCATTTTTAATTGTCCGGTGGAAGAAAAACACATATTAAAGGTACAGTTGATTTTGTTAATTTTTATAAGAGTATTATTTGTATTCCTAGTTTACCGTTTAGAATATATTTTGTATTTCCTCATTTATTGTTACCACAAAGGCATTATACAAGAAAACATTATTTAACACTCTCTTGAAATGGTAAGTGGATAAATATATAGAAACACATATTTTCTTATAAACCGATAGTTAATAAAGAACAAAGGTAGTATTAATTAAAATAGTGAGGACTTATATCATTAATTGTATTAATTATTTAATTTTCATTAAAATTAGTTTGCACTTAAGCATTGATTGTAATATTAATTAAGAGTTAGTGAGGTTTTATAGGAGTATTATATTATTAATTGTATTAATTAAATTTAAGTAAAATTAAATTTTTTCTTGGTACAAAAGGTAAGAAGAAAAAAAAAAGATGTGGGTTGTGTCAAACTTTGACGTAATTTATCATTAAATATGTTTGAAACTGATGTACCCTATGTCATATTCACGGTCTTTTCTAAAAATGCGATTTTTTTTACTAAAACGTGGCAAAGAAAAATCATATTTTCATTATAGGGACAATTTAACACTGATATGGCTGGTGGGTGAATTCTCATCACCGCACACGAATTCTTTTATGAATTCACTAGTACTTTTTACCCGTGCACGGGATATTCATTTTTATTTATTTTATGTGTTTTTATGATTTTTGCGTTATTTTTTATAAGATATTTTTGTATTAATATATTAGAATTTTTTAATATTTTTTTTGTGATAAATGTGTTTTTTTTGTTTAGTCGTGGCATGGTGATGGATGTAGTGTGTTTGTGGTGTCTTGTCTTCCCTGTGATAACACACCACACACTTTTATCTTGTCTTGTTTTACAACCCTTGTCGTTTGCGTGTTGTCTTGACAATATAGTGGATTGTATTCACATTCGAGTAAATATAGACGTGTCCTATTACACAGTCCAACTGCTAGATCAATGTTTCTTATAATCATCACTGGAACATCAATTTTCAGCCTTAATTTATGATTAGACAAACCTAAGGAGCTTATTCTATTAAAAAACTCATTAATTTGGGGCTAAAACAACACGATGCTGAAAAAATTAGGGATCTGTGAATTTTTTAAGGAAAGATAGATAAGTAGTCTGGACTGTAAGAGTCATCGAAAGACATGAATGTGTGATAAAAAAAACTCATGAAGGATGTTCAAGCAAATTCCATCGCCTATCTGTTCACCTACGTTTATGTCCTATATGCTTAATGTCCATCATGAAAAAAATTAGCTCGACATTTTCAGTATCTAATTAAGCTTCCGGTTTAGAGCCTCATGTTTTTTTTTTGTCAATGAAAGTACATAATATTGGTTCCAAAAGAAAAAGAAGTATCATTTTTAGTGTCATTTACAATTGTGTATAGTAAAATACTTATTTAAACTTCCATTATAAAATATTCCTTCAGTCAAAATTGACAATAGCAAAACAATTAAACAATATTAGTTTACGTAGAAATATATGTTTTCCAATGAGATTAATAGGTTTTTGTCCTGTTTTTTTATGAAGCAATTTTTTTCTTGTGACATTAATTAAATTCTTTAATTTTTTGTCATCATCAGCACAATACTTTGAAGTAGGATAACTCCTAAATGATAAAAGCTATTAATTCCTACAATGTAACCACTATTTTTATGCTTGTATTTTTTAATTTTAATTATGTTATTGTTAAACGTATAACCAATATGATTTTTTTCTTTTTGTCATTATCAGCACTTTGTTGTTTTTAAAATCCTCTTGAATTTTGTCTTTTAATTTACAAACAAAATGAAACACCAGGTTAAGATTAATAATTTTATTTTATAATTTCTAAATAATAGTAAGCACGTGTGAATAGAATTGTAAAAGTGGATAGGTTTTTGTCCATGAATCAAATTATTTATTTTTGTCATCCTTAGGCACTTTGCAAGTGAGATTTAAATACATTTTTATGGATAACTTTTCAACTTCTATATAACTCCTAAATTGATATTAATTCATAATATGCACCACTGTTTTTATACTTATATTTTTTATTTCAATATGTTAATTAATAGATATATGACCGATATAAAGTTATAAGACTTATATCGAAAACATTTTAATCAATTTCCCATTTTCCTTATTTTAGATTTACATTGTTTATTTTTTATTTAATATATATTTGTGAATTTTTTCATTTTACAATTAAAATGAATTACTATGATAAAAATAGGATTTTTATGTTATAACTTCTATGTAATTCAGAGATGATATTAATGCATAAGATGTAGCCTATAATTTAGATATTAAATATAGGTAAATGATATATATGTAGTGAAAAATGAGTTTTATTCTATTAATTAAGAGTTTTATTATGAATGAATGAATTTAATATTGTTATTATAACCACCAATGTGTATGTGTGGTATATCGTGGAGGAACCATATATATAAGAATGTTGTTTTTCCAATTAGTGCCCATTTGTATTCAACCTCTAAATGAGATTGTAGAACGTAACCGCTGCAATAATGTTTTCCTTGATAGCGGCGGTTTCAAGTGCTTAATTGCGATGCATAATATTGTGACAAAACAATAGCTAAAAGCACATATACAGTCTTTGCCCATTATTTTTTGTTTCTGTCATTTTTCAAATGCTCGTTTTCTTGATTTTAGGTGCCTCACCCTCTATTTCTCACTTGTTCCCTAATAGAAACCTCCTCAAGAGGCAACTGCCTACAACCATATTGTAAGAAATTGTCGCTTTTGTAATTCTAATTCATTAATTGCGTCATTAACTCCATTAGTGGCCGCAACCTCATAAGAATTGTAGTTCACCAGTAACCTGTCTGATCATGTGCTTGTCACTTTTTCTAAAATATAAATCTCCTCAAGAGTTGCTGCCGTTTTTAATTCGAAGCCATTAATTGGTAATAAACTTCATTAATAGTCGTAACCTCACAAAAATTGAAGTTCGTTTGAATTCTGAAGCCAGTACCCTCCATGATTACCTTATATTTCATCTGATTCTTAATTCTAGAGGTGTCCAGCTAAGAAGAAGTGTTGACTCAAGTGTATGAGCTGCAAAAAATACTTTTTAATCTGATACCGTGAAGAAGTGTCTGACACATGTCGTGTCAGTGACGTACGGGTGTCGGTGTCCGACACTGTGACACTCCATATATGAGAGGTGTTCGTGCTTCATAGGTTATATTAAAATAATTAACTTCAATAATCAATTTAAATTCATTCCTTCTCTATATCCTCTTTTAAACTACTACATTCCAGTCATTATCTAGCTTTGATGCTTTAGATTTGTCTATGCTATAGAGTATAGAAGATATCTACTCGCCTGTCAGTATCTACTTAGATATGTTCCAAGCTTACTTTGATTCCAAAAAAAAGAAACGTTTCAAACTTATATTGCAAGAGTAATAACTTAACTTTAGTTTCAAAAAAAAAACCAACTTCAATATGATGATTATTCGAGCAGTTGTATACTTTGGATGCTAAAATGTAATTTTCTCCCCATGTGTTATATCTTAATATCTCTGCAATAAACCACTCAATTTGTCATAGACTGATTTTATTTCATCGGTCTACACCATTTCAAAATTCCATCAAGTTTCAATTCCAATATATCATAGTTGGTGTCATAATGCCCTTCAAAATCGAAGAATCATCCTTTGATAGTACAAATGGAAACTCAGAATCCTAAACCCACAAACGAAAGAAACTTAGAAAGAAAGAAAGTTGAAAAAACATGAAAACTTTGATACACTTTATATATTCTTTGATTTATCTAGATACACTCATACACTTAACAGCTTTGTGAAGTTTGTTGCACTTGCAATCCATGCAAGATTTCCGACATTGGAAGTTCAGGAACATGGGCAACATCAACAAATCCAGCCTCCTAAGTCCTTTTAGCAGCACCCTCAGCTTGTACACACAGAAATTTTAAAAGAAGAGATGTAATTCTATACACCTCCATAACAACAGTGCGGAAGAAGCATGTTTCTGGAACATAATCAGTACACCCAGCTGCTTGACCATAAGAGATAGATAAAGCAGATAAGAAGTTAACCTTTTCAATTTAGTAACCTATTCACCTGTGCAAGATCGAAATCAGAGAAGGTATGAGATAACAATTACTGGTTACCTTCATAGAAGCCATCTTGGTGCAAAGACTCCTTTCTATTTGATCTATGACCATGTGAATGGTCAAAAGGAAGGTGAAATACATCCTGCAAGGAGGTCTCACATACAAATGAGAAAAATGACACACAGATATCCACATGGGGAGAAATAGAATTAGAGAGTTAGAGCTCTTTAAAAATAAGGCAATATGAATGATAAAAAAGTAGCATACACTGAATAAATAATGACAACAAAAGTAAATTTCAAAAATATAAAATAACAGCAAAGGTTGAAGGAATACTCAAAAGTTACACCATGGAGAATCAATAAAAAATGGGTAAAAGAAACATGTTGTATTCACACTTCTGCAAGTAGGAATTACAGCAAATAACAATTCACCTCTCCAAATTAGTAATCTATTCAATCTCATGCTATGTTATTCTCAATCATCGTCTACTACTCCGATAAGAACCATTCATTCTGAGCCTTTCACTTCATATTGATTTCTCCCACAATTTCACTTTCCATTCTGTTATCAGGCGGCATGCTTCGATTTGTCCTCTTCCGCTCCGGTAAAAATCATCTTGTACCAATGTTGTGCGCATCACTACCTCTGCCTTGGATTTCTTACTCCGTCGCAGCATCTGCCTTGTGTAAGTTCCCAAAAATGAAGAGTTATTTGTATAATATCAAATAAAATGATGACATAAATAAACAGCATAAAATCAAAGTCCAAATTATATAAATGAGTGTCTAACAAACATTTTAACAGGAAGGAATAAATGGAAAGTGAAACAAAATTTTCAATCGAATTTGAAAGAGGATAAGCCTGTTGTCTGGTGCATCACGAAATAGCAGTAGACTTGAAAAGGCAAAGGGCTTCCATTTTTAACACTATCTGATTGCATAAGAAAACAAAGAGAAAAAGGGAAGATATTCACCACACAAAGAACAAATGAATTATAAAAATAGTGCAACATACTTATGATTACTTTGGCTGTTCTATAGGTGAACCAAAAGAAGATTAAAAGAAAAAATGAGTGGTGAAAGCTCTAAGTCTTGTAGCAATTCATATGCTGATGTCAATAATACCTTGAGGGAGAAGATAATTTGAATCTGAAAAACAGTAGTCTTCCCAACTATATCCAAAAGAAAACCCCATACCTGAAGTTCTCTTTTTATAAGCTTACCAGAATTGAAGAGTTCTAGTTGGGAATAAAATAGAGAGTGGTTGAAAATAAAATAAGAAAAGGAACATATTGTGAACTACCCCTGTTACAATATGTTATCCTAAAAATCATGGTGATTAACCACTCTATCATGATCACATAGCATTTAAACTATTGCTTGGACTGATTTCATGTTGATTATAAATTCAACAAAACCATGTCAACAATAATGCCCCAAGTTTATCAACATGGAGTGATTCATATTCTCCAACCATTGCAAAGCAAGAATTTTTCTGATATCCAATTCCATCACTCCCAAAAGCGAGCACAGTTAAAGCAAACTACCTGGCTTGACCAATCCTTGTTGCTCTGGATGCCTAGCAAGCAATTGTAAGATCAAGTTTTGATCTAGTAGTACAACTCTATGTTTTGATGATTACAAGTTAACCTTTTGATATGAACAATTGTGGTACTCTAACGTGTTTTTCTGAGTGTGCTATTTACAGACTCTGACCTCAACTCAATCTCACACAAATCAGAAGCACTGAGTATAAAGAGCAACCCAAGCAACGCTTTCGCATTCACCATGTTCAGTATGAACAGTGGAAAAGCTTCAGAAGTTCTGAAGTTATACAAACTCTGATGTGGACTCAGTCACTAGAAGTTCTGAAGATCCAGAAAGTCTGATAACCAAGAAACACTGAAGGCTCAGATATTCTGATGGTGTAGAAGACTCTGAAGATCCAGAAGCTGATTAGTGAAATTCTGATGTCCAGAAGCAAGATACTCTGAAGACCATGTACTTCCCTCTGAGTTCAGAATCAGAAGAAACAATGGTCAGAGGATCTGGGCTTTCCCTCTGACTCTGATCAACCGGCTTCACAAGTTCCAACATGAAGCTTTCTCCTGATCAGAAGTCTCCTAGGTTTAAAGGTCAAGTCGCTATCCAAGTACAAAAGCAACTGTACCTTCCTGACGACCTACCTAACAGTCTCAGACACAGTAGAAGCTGGATTTTCCAGAACTGCCCTCCAACGGTAGCATTTCCCATGCAACGCTCAACCCTAATCCTTGGAGTATATAAAGAGGCTGAAGACTGAAAGAAGCGGCTAGAAGCATTCACATACGCGCAAGACAAATTCAAATTCTTCTAAGCTTTCTTTCATCTGAAATTCATTGAGTTTACTATTAGCTTTTTAGAAGCAAATCTCTTGTAAACAATTCTTTGATAAACAGTTTGTTTAGTTCCTTTAGGAGATCAAGGTTGATCGGATCCTAGAGAAGACTAAGAGAGTGAATCTTAGTGTGAGCTAAGTCAGTGTAATTGTTAGTCACTTGTAGGTTTCAAGTGCAGTTGTAACTCTTACCTGATTAGTGGATTGCCTTCATTCTAAGAAGGAAGAAATCACCTTAACGGGTGGACTGGAGTAGCTTGAGTGATTTATCAAGTGAACCAGGATAAAATCCTTGTGTGCTTTTCTATCTCTTATCTTTAGCACTTAAGTTCTCGAAAGATTTGTCAAAATCTTTAAGGTGGAAGCTTTATCTTGAAAACGTTATTCAAACCCCCCTTTTCTACCGTTTTTCATACCTTCAATTGGTATCAGAGCGCAAGTTCTGATTACCACACCTAACAGTGTTCAGTGATCCGGGCCGGTGTGAAAAACAATGGCTGCCACCACCAGTGAAACTCAAAGAGATGGTTACAATGCAAAGCCTCCTATGTTCGACGGTCAAAGGTTCGAATATTGGAAAGATAGACTGGAAAGTTTCTTTCTGGGATTCGATGCAGATCTCTGGGATATTATTGTGGATGGCTACGAGCGTCCAGTTGATGCAGATGGCAAGAAGATCCCAAGGTCAGAGATGACTGCAGATCAAAAGAAGCTGTACTCACAACATCACAAAGCAAGAGCAATTCTTCTAAGTGCTATTTCCTATGAAGAGTACCAGAAGATTACAGATCGTGAGTTTGCGAAAGGCATTTTCGAATCTCTGAAGATGTCTCATGAAGGAAACAAGAAAGTCAAAGAATCAAAGGCATTGTCTTTAATCCAAAAGTATGAATCCTTCATCATGGAGCCAAATGAGTCCATTGAAGAAATGTTCTCCAGATTTCAGTTGCTTGTAGCTGGCATACGACCTCTCAACAAGAGCTACACAACAAAAGATCATGTCATAAGGGTCATCAGGTGTCTTCCTGAAAGTTGGATGCCTTTAGTGACTTCAATAGAGCTCACGAGAGATGTTGAGAATATGAGTTTAGAAGAACTCATCAGCATTTTGAAATGCCATGAGCTGAAGCGCTCAGAGATGCAAGATCTGAAGAAAAAGTCCATAGCCTTGAAATCTAAATCTGAAAAGGCTAAGGCTGAGAAGTCAAAAGCTCTTCAAGCTGAAGAAGAGGAATCTGAAGAAGCATCAGAAGATTCTGATGAAGATGAGCTGACTCTGATCTCCAAGAGACTCAATCGCATCTGGAAGCACAGGCAGAGCAAATACAAAGGCTCTGGAAAGGCAAAAGGAAAGTCTGAATCCTCAGGTCAGAAGAAGTCCTCACTTAAGGAAGTCACATGCTTTGAGTGCAAAGAATCAGGGCACTACAAAAGTGACTGTCCAAAGTTGAAGAAGGACAAGAAGCCAAAGAAGCACTTCAAGACAAAGAAGAGTCTGATGGTGACATTTGATGAATCAGAGTCAGAGGATGTTGACTCTGATGGTGAAGTCCAAGGACTCATGGCTATTGTCAAAGACAAAGAAGCAGAGTCAAAGGGAGCTGTTGACTCTGACTCAGAATCAGAAGGAGATCCTAACTCAGACGATGAAAATGAGGTATTCGCTTCTTTCTCTACCTCTGAACTGAAACATGCATTGTCTGATATCATGGATAAGTATAACTCCTTATTGTCTAAGCATAAGAAGCTGAAAAAGGACTTATCTGCTGTTTCCAAGACTCCTTCTGAACATGAGAAAATTATTTCTGATTTGAAAAATGATAATCATGCTTTGATCAATTCTAACTCTGTGCTTAAGAACCAGATTGCTAAGTTAGAAGAAATTGTTGCTTGTGATGCCTCTGATTGTAGAAATGAGTCTAAGTATGAAAAGTCTTTTCAAAGATTCCTAGCTAAAAGCGTGGATAGAAGCTTAATGGCTTCAATGATCTATGGCGTAAGCAGAAATGGAATGCATGGCATTGGCTATTCTAAACCAATTAGAAATGAGCCCTCTGTGTCTAAAGCTAAATCCTTGTATGAATGCTTTGTTCCCTCTGGTACCATATTGCCTGATCCTTTACCTGCTAAAGTTGGTAAAAACCCTCTTAAAAAGGGATCTTTCTCTATGTCTAAATATCATGCAAATATTCCTTTAAAATATCATGTTGAGACACCCAAGGTGATCAGAACCTCTGGGGTAACTAACAAGAAAGGACCCAGAAAGTGGGTACCTAAGGACAAGATTATCTATGTTGCAGATATCCTTGATAGCTCCACTGAAACACCAATCATGGTATCTGGACAGTGGATGCTCGCGTCACATGACGGGAGAAAGGCGTATGTTCCAAGAGCTAAAACTTAAGCTGGAGGCGAAGTTGGCTTTGGAGGAAATGAAAAGGGTAAAATTGTTGGTACTGGTACTATTTGTGTAGATAGTAGTCCATGCATTGATAATGTGTTATTGGTAGACGGCTTAACACATAACTTATTGTCTATAAGTCAATTAGCTGACAAGGGTTATGATGTTATATTCAATCAAAAGTCCTGCCGGGCTGTAAGTCAAATCGATGGCTCTGTTCTGTTTAATAGCAAGAGGAAGAACAACATTTATAAGATCAGATTATCTGAGTTGGAGGCTCAGAATGTGAAGTGCCTTCTGTCTGTTAATGAAGAGCAGTGGGTATGGCATAGATGGTTAGAGCATGCCAGTATGAGAAAGATTTCTCAGCTGAGCAAGCTAAACCTTGTCAGGGGCTTACCCAATCTGAAGTTCGCTTCAGACGCTCTTTGTGAAGCATGTCAGAAAGGCAAATTCACAAAAGTCCCTTTCAAGGCAAAGAATGTTGTCTCAACCTCAAGGCCGTTGGAACTTCTGCATATCGACCTTTTTGGACCAGTGAAAACTGAGTCTATAGGTGGCAAGAGATATGGGATGGTTATCGTTGATGACTATAGCCGCTGGACATGGGTAAAGTTTCTAACCCGCAAGGATGAGTCTCATGCTGTGTTCTCTACCTTCATTGCCCAAGTGCAAAACGAGAAGGCTTGTAGGATTGTGCGTGTCAGAAGTGACCATGGTGGAGAGTTTGAGAATGACAAGTTTGAGAGTCTGTTTGATTCCTATGGAATTGCACATGATTTCTCTTGTCCCAGAACTCCTCAACAAAATGGTGTTGTTGAGAGGAAGAACAGAACTCTTCAGGAGATGGCTAGAACCATGTTCCAAGAAACTGGCATGGCTAAGCACTTTTGGGCAGAGGCAGTAAATACAACATGTTACATTCAGAACAGAATCTCTGTGAGACCAATTCTGAATAAGACTCCCTATGAATTGTGGAAGAACATAAAACCCAACATTTCTTATTTTCATCCTTTTGGTTGTGTTTGTTATGTTCTCAATACTAAGGATAGATTGCATAAATTTGATGCTAAATCTTCTAAATGTCTATTACTTGGTTATTCTGAGAGATCTAAAGGTTTTAGATTTTATAATACTGATGCTAAGACTATTGAAGAATCTATTCAAGTTAGATTTGACGATAAGCTTGACTCTGACCAGTCAAAGCTAGTTGAGAAGTTTGCAGATTTAAGCATTAATGTTTCTGACAAAGGCAAAGCTCCAGAGGAAGCTGAGCCAGAGGAAGATGAACCAGAGGAAGAAGCTGGTCCCTCTGACTCACAAACTCTGAAGAAGAGCAGAATCACTGCAGCTCACCCTAAGGAATTGATTCTGGGCAACAAAGACGAACCAGTCAGAACTAGATCAGCCTTCAGACCCTCTGAAGAGACCTTGCTCAGTCTGAAAGGATTGTTGTCCTTAATTGAACCCAAGTCCATAGATGAAGCTCTTCAGGACAAGGATTGGATTCTGGCCATGGAAGAAGAATTGAATCAATTCTCCAAGAACGATGTTTGGAGCTTAGTGAAGAAGCCTGAGAGTGTCCATGTAATTGGAACAAAATGGGTATTCAGAAACAAGCTGAATGAGAAAGGAGATGTAGTCAGAAACAAGGCAAGGCTAGTTGCTCAAGGCTACAGCCAGCAGGAAGGAATAGACTACACTGAAACATTTGCTCCAGTAGCAAGACTGGAGGCAATCAGACTGTTGATCTCTTTCTCAGTGAATCACAACATAGTTCTACATCAGATGGACGTGAAGAGTGCCTTCCTAAATGGTTATATTTCAGAGGAAGTCTATGTTCATCAACCCCCAGGTTTTGAAGATGAGAAGAAGCCAGACCATGTGTTCAAATTGAAGAAGTCACTCTATGGTCTGAAGCAAGCTCCCAGAGCATGGTATGAGAGACTCAGCTCATTCCTTCTGGAGAATGAGTTTGTAAGGGGTAAAGTAGATACAACTCTTTTTTGCAAGACTTATAAAGATGATATCTTAATTGTGCAAATTTATGTTGATGATATTATATTTGGTTCTGCTAATCAATCTCTATGCAAAGAATTTTCTGAGATGATGCAGGCTGAATTTGAGATGAGTATGATGGGAGAATTAAAGTACTTTCTGGGAATACAAGTTGATCAAACACCAGAAGGAACATATATCCATCAGAGCAAGTACACTAAAGAACTTCTGAAGAAGTTCAATATGCTGGAATCTACAGTGGCCAAGGCTCCAATGCATCCTACATGCATTCTGGAGAAAGAAGATAAAAGTGGTAAAGTATGTCAGAAGCTCTATCGTGGCATGATAGGTTCACTTCTATACTTAACTGCATCTAGGCCAGACATACTATTTTTGTTCATTTATGTGCTCGTTTCCAATCAGATCCAAGGGAAACCCACTTAACTGCTGTTAAGAGGATCCTAAGGTATCTGAAAGGCACCACTAACCTTGGCTTGATGTATAAGAAAACATCAGAGTATAAGCTTTCAGGTTATTGTGATGCTGATTATGCTGGAGATAGAACAGAGAGAAAAAGTACTTCTGGAAATTGTCAATTTCTGGGAAGCAATCTAGTCTCATGGGCAAGCAAGAGACAATCAACCATTGCACTATCAACTGCAGAGGCAGAATATATCTCAGCAGCAATATGCAGCACTCAGATGCTCTGGATGAAACATCAGCTGGAGGATTATCAGATCCTTGAGAGCAATATCCCAATCTATTGTGATAACACTGCTGCAATCTCATTGAGTAAGAATCCTATCTTGCATTCAAGGGCAAAGCACATTGAGGTAAAGTATCACTTTATTAGAGATTATGTACAGAAGGGCGTACTTCTTCTGAAGTTTGTTGATACTGACCATCAATGGGCAGATATCTTTACAAAGCCCTTAGCAGAGGATAGATTTAATTTTATTCTGAAAAATCTGAACATGGACTTTTGTCCAGAGTAAAGATGGATCAGAACCTCTGACTATGATACTTCTTGATCAGAAGATGTCTAGTCCAGAAGGTAACTCAATCAGAGTGTGTGTACCCATTGGTACTGACTCTGAAGCTGAGATAGCAACACGTGTGTCAGTATTTCTGATGCATAGTTCCTTGTGCCCGTGTGACAGTCTGTCATGTTGCGTGTAGATGTGCTTCTCTCCTGTGTGTGATATGTGTATTTACTGTTATTATCTATCTTTAATTTTCAACCGTTGATTTTAAATTGCTTTTTGAATCAACAACGGTTATTTGTCAAAACCCACTATACACACACGATCTCCTTCACTTTCGGTTTTTACTCTCTCTCTCTTCTGCTATTTCAAAACCGCTTACCCTCGATTTCTCTCTCGATCTCTCTTCATCTTTCAACCTTCATCTTCTACCTAAACCTTCAACCGCTCCAAAAATGGTGAGTCAAACCAGAAGAGCTACTGCAGATGCAACCTAGTTCCCTCATATGGTAGTTGGTCTAGCAACAGGTCAAAGGGGTCCTGAGAATCCGAATCAAGATCAAGGTCAAGCTCAAGAGCAGATTATTCCGATTGCAGAACGGGGCTGTGCCGTTCACTGCGTATATGCTCCTGAGGAACTTCAAGTACTGGCAGAATGAAGATTCGACCTCGAAAACCTTGCTACAAATGGGTATGATCTTCGTCCTGAAGTCCAAGCTCAAGGTTGGGAAAATTACTTCAACAGGCTTCGAGGACCGGTGTATGACAAACTGATCAAGGAATTCTGGAAGCACGCCGACTGCGATGATACTCAGGTGGTATCTCACATTCTTGGAAGGAAGATCATCATTACAGAGAAGTCTTTCGTGAATCTGCTGGGTGCAGAAACTGCTCTTGGGTATCGTTTCCAATTCACTGAATCGAAGCTGAAACCCAAGACGAAGGATGAGACCAACAAGGCCCTGTACACCAATTACAAACTGGGCAAGACTAATTACAAAGTGATGGACCTTCATCCCAAGCTCAGGATCTGGCACAAGATTCTGCTCAACTGCATAAACCAGAGACCAAATGGCAGTTCCCCAGACTACATCAACTTCAACCAGAAGGCGATGTTGTTCTTCATCCAAGACAAGAAGAAGATCTGCCTTCCCTACTTCCTGTTCTCCTACTTGAAGGAGTGTATCCGGAAGTCTAGGACTACTGCCTCCATCAAGTCAGCAATCAAGTATATCCCCCTTGGGAGACTGTTGTCTGATCTCTTCATTGAGAGTGGCCTCATTCAAGATCTGGTCAATGCTGGATGCAAAGAGGATCTGACCACCATTGTCAGTGATGTCTTCACTGCGAATTCTCTAAAGAAAATGGGCCTAGTCAAGAAGAAGATTGCTCCTGCCCATGAAGACACATCTTCTGAAATCAGAAGTAGAAGGGTGCCTCTGAATGACTACCCTCTGTGGACACAGGCAGACAATCCTGAAGCCATTAGGTGCTATGTTGAAGACCTAAGGGCTCAAGGCTATGAAATTGATCTCGATGAATTCTTCAGCAGACTGCCGCCAGCTCCAGAGTTTCCTTCTCCTATCAAGAAGAAAGTTCAGAGGAAGATGATCCTAGAAGAATCTTCTGAGGAATCAGATGTCCCTCTGACCAAAGGGAAGAAGGCTGGTCAATCCAAGAGAAAACATGATGAAACCAGCAAGCCAGATGATGGTGATGATGGTGATAATGAGGATGGTCCTCCTTCTCCTAAGAAGAAGAAGAAGCAGGGTAGAATTGTGATGAAGCCTACTCGGGTGGAACAATCTTCAAATCCACTCACTCCCATTCCTGAGTCCCAACCAGCTGCACAAACCACCTCTCCACCACATTCCCCAAGGTCTTCATTTTTCCAACCTTCTCCTACTGAAGCACCTCTCTGGAATTTGCTCCAGAACCAACCCTCTAGGCCAGATGAACCAACCTCTCCCATTACCATCCAGTACAACCCATTAACTTCTGAACCCATCATCCCTGAGAAACCAGAGCCTAACCAAACAGAACCTGGACCCAGAACCTCTGATCACTCTGTCCCAAGAGCATCAGAACGTCTGGCTCCCAGAACCACGGATACAGACTCTTCCACAGCCCTTATACCTGTATCCTTCCCAACAAATGTTGCTGACTCTTCTCCTTCCAACAACTCTGAATCCCTTCGAAAATTCATGGAAGTTAGAAAAGAAAAGGTGTCTACCTTAGAAGAATATTATCTCACTTGTCCAAGCCCTAGGAGATATCCTAGCCCTAGACCTGAACGTCTAGTTGACCCAGATGAACCTATCTTGGCCAATCCTTTACATGAGGCAGACCCTTTGGCTCAACAAGCTCACCCTGCCCCTGACCAACAAGAGCCTGTTCAACCAGAACCTGAACCAGAACAATCTGTGTCTAACCACTCCTCAGTTAGATCACCCCATCCTCTGGTTGAAACTTCAGAACCTCACCTTGGAACCTCTGAACCAAATGCTCAAATGTTTAACATTGGCTCTCCACAAGGTGCCTCTGAAGCTCACAGCAGCAATCACCCAGCCTCTCCTGAAACCAACCTCTCTATCATTCCTTACACTCACCTCCGACCCACATCTCTCTCTGAGTGCATCAATATTTTCCATCATGAAGCCTCATTGATGCTACGCAATGTGCAAGGTCAGACTGACCTAAGCGAGAATGCTGAACATGTGGCTGAAGAGTGGAACAATCTGAGCACTTGGCTAGTGGCTCAAGTTCCCGTTATGATGCAGCTACTGAATGCAGAGGGAAGTCAGAGGATCGAGGCTGCAAAGCAAAGGTTTGCTAGAAGGGTGGCTCTTCATGAACAAGAACAGAGACATAAGCTACTTGAAGCTATTGAAGAAGCCAAAAGAAAGAAAGAACAAGCAGAAGAAGCTGCACGTCAAGCAGCAGCTCAAGCTGAACAAGCCAGATTAGAGACAGAACGACTTGAAGCTGAGGCTGAAGCTCTTAGATGCCAAGCACTTGCACCCGTAGTTTTTACTCCTGCTGCTTCTGCTTCCACTCCAGCTCCTCACGCTGCTCAGAATGTTCCTTCTAGTTCTACACAGCCAAACTCGTCCAGACTCGACATTGTGGAACAACGTCTTGACACTCATGAGTCTCTGCTGATTGAAATGAAGCAAATGATGATGGAACTTCTGCGTCGATCTGATAAACCCTAGCTTTAGGATCTCTTCGTTTTGATTTCTTTTTCTTTACATGTGTTTTATTTCGTTAACCTCTGGCTCTTTCTTGTTAATCTTTACTTTGCTCGTTTGTGATTATCTATGCATATATATATATATATATTTGACATTATGTTTGCAAATTTTTTTATTATTCATCATAACCGCTTTTACATCATACATTTTTTTCTTTTTCCTAAAATCCTAGAATGGAGGATCCCTCCTCATTCTTCTGCACTCCTGGCGCTGCTCTGACCTCTCCTTCTCCAGACGCTCCAGTGCATACTGGATGTTGTTGAGCCTGTCTTTTAGCTCATCCCTCTCCAGAATCTCTTCTGCAGTCTTGAGCTTCTTTTCCAAGATCTCTTTTTCTTCCAGCAGCTTTAGTTCAAGCTGGCTGAGTTCTTGCACCTCCTCCACGAAGGCAAGAAATTCCCTCAAGTCTCTCTTCAACTCTGGACGCAGGTCCTCCTCCAGCAGTGTCCGTGTTAGCTCTGAGATGGTTGTTGTACCCTCTGGATGCCTAATGTTGAGAAACAAGTCCTCCTCAAAGGCTCTCTTTCTCAGCTCCTCTAATGCGATCATGTATGATGCCATTTTTCTCTGGTATGATGTTGTGAAGCTTACCCCTCTCTCCAACGCTTTATATAGGCTTCACTTTCTCTCTGAAAGTTAATGCTCCTACAGTTTCTCGAGGTTAAGTTCTTGGTAACTGACCCTCCTCTTTACTCCCTTGGCCGGTGGTAAACGTTCTTCTCTTGCATTAACTCTTCTATTTATTTCGCCTAACTCTGATTCATGCATCGTTTTAATTTTCTTTAAACTTAGACCTTCTCTAAGGGGGAGTACCTTGTACTTCAAGCTAAGTTTTTCACACCCCAAGCTTTTTGCTTATGACAAAAAGGGGGGAGTAAACCCAGTTTTTAATGTGTAAGATGTGTTAGTGTGATTTATTTTTCTTTTGGAGAATTTAAGAGTTCCACCTTTATGACCATAGATGTGTCACTGGGCAAATACAAGGAATACATTTCACTTCCTCTGAAGTGATTCTAATTTGACTCTGATACCCAAGACTCTGATACCTTGTCCGTGACTCTGATTACTTATGCGCTCTGATTACTCTATTTTCATCTATGTCATAAGTTTTTCACTCTGAACTCTTATATCATTTAGCTCAGAATCTAGACTTTACTAATGTTTTCATCAAGTATTAGATTCAGGGGGAGCTAAGCTCAGAATCAAGCAGTGACTTGAATTCAGAATGAGCAAGATAAACTATTCACATCAGGATAAGTCTTATTCTATATCTCTAAACTCTGAGTGAATTCAGTTTAATGTTTAAGAATTGTTCATCAAAAATCTTAGTTTTGTCATCATCAAAAAGGGGGAGATTGTAAGATCAAGTTTTGATCTAGTAGTACAACTCTATGTTTTGATGATTACAAGTTAACCTTTTGATATGAACAATTGTGGTACTCTAACGTGTTTTTCTGAGTGTGCTATTTACAGACTCTGACCTCAACTCAATCTCACACAAATCAGAAGCACTGAGTATAAAGAGCGACCCAAGCAACGCTTTCGCATTCACCATGTTCAGTATGAACAGTGGAAAAGCTTCAGAAGTTCTGAAGTTATACAAACTCTGATGTGGACTCAGTCACTAGAAGTTCTGAAGATCCAGAAAGTCTGATAACCAAGAAATACTGAAGGCTCAGATATTCTGATGGTGTAGAAGACTCTGAAGATCCAGAAGCTGATTAGTGAAATTCTGATGTCCAGAAGCAAGATACTCTGAAGACCATGTACTTCCCTCTGAGTTCAGAATCAGAAGAAACAATGGTCAGAGGATCTGGGCTTTCCCTTTGACTCTGATCAACCGGCTTCACAAGTTCCAACATGAAGCTTTCTCCTGATCAGAAGTCTCCTAAGTTTAAAGGTCAAGTCGCTATCCAAGTACAAAAGCAACTGTACCTTCCTGACGACCTACCTAACAGTCTCAGACACAGCAGAAGCTGGATTTTCCAGAACTGCCCTCCAACGGTAGCATTTCCCATGCAACGCTCAACCCTAATCCTTGGAGTATATAAAGAGGCTGAAGACTGAAAGAAGCGGCTAGAAGCATTCACATACGCGCAAGACAAATTCAAATTCTTCTAAGCTTTCTTTCATCTGAAATTCATTGAGTTTACTATTAGCTTTTTAGAAGCAAATCTCTTGTAAACAATTCTTTGATAAACAGTTTGTTTAGTTCCTTTAGGAGATCAAGGTTGATCGGATCCTAGAGAAGACTAAGAGAGTGAATCTTAGTGTGAGCTAAGTCAGTGTAATTGTTAGTCACTTGTAGGTTTCAAGTGCAGTTGTAACTCTTACCTGATTAGTGGATTGCCTTCATTCTAAGAAGGAAGAAATCACCTTAACGGGTGGACTGGAGTAGCTTGAGTGATTTATCAAGTGAACCAGGATAAAATCCTTGTGTGCTTTTCTATCTCTTATCTTTAGCACTTAAGTTCTCGAAAGATTTGTCAAAATCTTTAAGGTGGAAGCTTTATCTTGAAAACGTTATTCAAACCCCCCCCCCTTTCTACCGTTTTTCATACCTTCAGCAATTACATAGGAAAAAGCTAATAAAACATAAGAATTTGTGTTTTACATGGCTCAAATATAGTTTTAAAGCCTTTGAGCTGTAAACATAATAAAAGAGGCTGCTAAATTCAGCTTGAGTAATTAGTAATACCACATGAGATGCAAAAGTCTTTGGTTTCTTCCACTTTAGAATCGCCATAGCCTTAAAAAGTCCTCTCATTTGTGTATTTCGGAGGTAGTTAGGTAGTCAATCCAAATAACTCACACCAAAAGAGATTGCCAATAGAAATCACCAGCAGGCAAAAAAATTGACACTTAGATCAATATGACAAAGATGATTACTAATAAGAGTTTACCTCTCTAAAGCGGTGTACAATTCAAGTACATTACTCTAAATCAGGACGAACACACATGCATGTTAACGCATATAAATGGGTCCAACAAATACTCCACCGCCATAGACATAGAGATTCAGCAGAAAGTTTCAAATATTCTAACACAATAAAATATAAACTCGGCGATGGGGTTGCAGAAGAATGGATAAAACTTTCAGCAATGTAAGGGATTATATATATATATCATAAGAATAGGAATAACCCCTTGCTGAAGTTGAAAGGCTGAGCAGTTATGTGGAGATATAGGGCCACTCATAACTGTTCTTGAAGAATTGGGGATTAACTGCTTTGTTGTCCAATCCTTCCAAATTCCAATAGCAAATTTAATGGTGAAATGTGTTATCGTAACCTCCAACGGAACCTTTAGGGCTCCTCTCACAGCAATAAAAGGTTAAGATCAAACAGAATGGAAGGTCAAGACTCAAGATTGATTCACTGTTTAGTTATTTCTAAATTTACGTAAATAACCATGGTCAAAATGTAGTGCATGTGCACTAACTTATTGAATTACTAATTTGCCATCATGGCTGCCAAAACTTCTGATGGAAACTAACTCAAGTCCAAAGACAGCCAGGAGTTGAGACGTTGAGTGAATGAAACTCGACCTATAACCTCCAGGCAATTTAACAATGTTAGATTATATCAATTAAATTTTATGATATGTGGATCTTAAGTATCTTAGATTATCTCTTAGCGTTAGTTTCCAAATTTCTTCTTATCTTGTTATTTGTTCTTAAACAATTAAGTATTCTACTGTTTAAAAAATAAACCACAAACCATGACATAATTCTAAAGTCCTTACCTTCAAGGGACTCAATTTCTGTTTCCATATTTAGATTAGATTGGCTTAATAGAGCAGAAAGAAAACAAACATGTTTCCATTCAAGTTTCACCCGTAGATCCCCAAGGTGGTTAGTTACACAAAATGCAGGCATGCTCATATTGATCTGCATTATACATGATAAAGAGAAGGCATAATAAGATTAACCATTATAACCCAAACCCCAAAACATAAGAAATAAGAGGGACCAAAGAAACAAAACAACCATCTTAAGAAGAAAAAATGAAGTAAATAATACATCAATACATGCAAAGAAAAAAACAGAACAACTATGATAAAGAGAACAAAATCAGCAAACTAATAAAAGAGCTCTTCCAATATTTGAAAAGTTCAACAATTCCTTGGCATTCTACACTCAAAACTTCATCAGATCCAATGCTATGGTTAATTTCATGCAGTGGCACAGGAATTTTTAACTTTATGTGAACAAAATAAAACATAAGTTCATTTGAGATTAAAACAAAAATCCCAAAATCAACTACAGCACAGGCAGCCACAATTATGCAGATGAAAAGTTGACTGTGTTTTATTTTTAGAGTGAAGAAAAAAGGTATAAATTAAGGAGAAGCACTTACAGAATTGTGAAGCCGCAAAGGGCTGCGATTTAGACACAATACCTGCGAAGAACAAAACACGATGAGGAAGAACATAAAGAAAAAGCATAAACATAATGAACATGCCTATAGTGCACATACAGAACAATGAAGCAAGGAATCTGTGAAGAACAAAAAAGAAGTGAAAGGAAAATCAAAGCTAAGGAAACCATATAAATAACCAATTGAAGGGAAATCCAGAAGATCGCACCTCTACGCTACAGGAGCATTGCCAGAGCGACATTCACGGGATATTTCCCTAAACCCTACATGAGCGCAGCAGAGTAAGAAGAGCGGATTCACAAATAGGGATAAAATGGAGGAGAAGAAGATTTTTATCACCTGCTGAGCGAATCTCGCAGTCGAGCGGACCGTCGCCGGGACCGGAGCCACGATCGCTCAATCCCACACCACACACAGTTCCTAATGGACGGAACATATTCCTCAGTTCGCCATCTACCTATCTCCCCTACCTCGCACGCCGCTGGTTTGCCCTCAAGGCTGCAGAAACTTTGCTTTTATATATATTATAGATTATAGATAGATTATAGATTATAGATAAATAGATTATAGATAGATAGATTATAGATGTCCCGTAATGAAGAAATTCATAAAGAAATTCGTGTGGGGTGACACAATCAAACATTTAATTCTATTTCATACCTGCTTATGCATGCACTGGTTATTATGACTGTCCGGTTATTCCAGCGGGTATACTCGCTGAAAGTTGTGATTAACAAGTCTTTTTTTTTTAATAGAGTGATAAACAAGTCAAATTGATATAAAATCAACATTTAATTCTATTTCATACCTGCTTGCTAGTATATATACGATATTCGTTTTTTTTCAAATATTTTAAAGTACTAATTCCAAATGGAAATAATTTCAATCCTTAATAATAATAAATAACATTAAAATGATCTAAATTTGTTAACTCAAGTAATCATACAATTATGAAATTATTTATTTATTACCATATATCTATAAATAAATTTTCTCAAGTTATTGCTAATTAATGTTTTTAGTAATTAATATTTTAACAATATAAGGTCTTACTTTCAAAAAAAAAAACAATACAAAGTCTCTGTCAACAGTTTTTATTATAGAATGCACATTAATTAATACAATTAATAATATAAGATCTCACACCGATTCTTAAATAATATCTATCAATCTATAAATATAATAAAGGAGAAATTTTTGCAACCTTGAGAGTAGAATAGTAATTCAACAATTTATTACACTATATTTAAAATTTGACTATGGTCATTTTGGTAAAAATGCAAATTATTCTCTCAGATTCAACCACAGCCGTCCGTTTTATAACAATCTCATTGCCTTTTTGCATTCATGCATTCACTAAACTTAATTGTAAAAATCAATGCTCTCATTTATAGGGGATCCTAAGAACCTTTTAAGAGACCTTCAATATTCTTCAGTTTTTTCGACCTTAAATATTCTTCAGTTTTTTAGACCTTCAATCTTCTTCCGTTTTTTAGACCTTAAATCTTCTTCAAAGATTAAACTACAAGTATAAATACTCTTTTCCTCCATACTTTTTTTTGCCGGTTTTCTTACCTTTACTTTTGCTTCTTATTTGGTTTAAGTAGATTCGGTCATTGACACTTCAAGCTTTATCAAAATCCCAAATGGTGAATGCTCTTTCACTGTATCTTTTTCTTTTTTTTCTTCTATTTTATAATTCCTTTGTCTTTTGCCAATTTTTTAAAAAGTAAGTGGGTCTGTCAACGCTTGAGCTTCTAATTTTGAATATCATAATTTGATTTTTGTTAATTTCAGGTTTAAACTGTGTGAGTGGAGAAGAGGATAAATGAGATTGTCCTGAGGGAACAAGGAAAGCAAGACAAATGTGTAAAGAAATCATGATTTGTAAGTTAACTAATAAATTTGTATTTCTTCCCTTTAAAATGTAGTTTTATTTAAACATTCATGCTTGGATTTACAAATTGCTATTTTTTTGGGTGAGGACTCAACTTGCACCATTTTTTGGCATGACTTTGACACACAAAAAGAAAAATTTGTGTTTGCAATTTGGTTTAAATAACTAAATTGAAGGAAGTCTTGCTTCCATAACTGAACAACTTAGAAGACAAATTGAATTGACTAAGAAAATGCACGCTATGAAGGGTAGTTGTTGCAACCGTAATGATACGAGTAATGATGATGACCAAGCTCCCAAATCATGATTTTTATCTTTACCTGATGTCGTATATGTTCATTTACTCTTCTTACACTTTTTTTATCTTTAAAAAAATAATAACATTGTCTTTCATCCATATATCCTTCTAATATTGACAAGACTTTGAGTTAAATATTTCAAGTGATTTATTCTTTTGGTGCTGGAAAAGAAGGAGGATATCCAACTCTAACAGAGACACATACATCTTTAAAAGTATGGATTCGAGAAAAATGAAAGAGACGGCGGTTGAAGAACCTAACATTGCTCATCAAAGTTTTATAAATTCTTTGAAGAAGATTGAGAACTCTGGTGACTCAAAAAGTCTCCATATTGCAAAGCCTGTAAATAAGATATAAAAGTATGCTAGAAATTCAAAGCAACAAGAGCATCGATTTGAATTACTTTAAATCAATGTTAAATCGATCTAGAAAAAGTTGTTATGAGTGTAATCCTTGGTACATTGTTTCTTTTTATTTACATTATTAGTAAATATAATTGTAAAAGTTGTACATATTAATATGTATTTACTAACATAATAAGACTAAAATTGAAACGCAATAGGTTGAAGAATATTATCGAGAAGTTGATGGAAACTAATGGGCTATCCATGTCATTAGCTAATGAAGTGTAGGTTGGTTTTTTTTTAGTGTTCTTTGTAACTTAAAGTTAGTTTTGTCTCTGAAACTCTTTGCATAGAAGAATTCAATAATTTGTCTTAAAGGATTTTAAAATTTATTATGATATGAGGTTGATACATTTAGGGACTAAATTATATATGTTTTGGGGGTCGGTATCCATTTCTATACATTTTTTCTTCGAATAAAGAAACTTATATTGTTTAATACTTTTATTTTATTTTTAAGCAAAAAAGTTAGTGGTTAATGTATTTATATCTATCTTTGGTGATTTTTTTTTTCAAATTACCTTTGGTGATTGTTAGTGGACAATGTTTCTTTGCTTTCCCAATCTTTTTTATCGAGAGTCCAACAACCATGTGCATTGCACCACTATACTAGGTTGATTGACAACTCATGAGCTAAATAGAGTGAACTCTATTTTGTTCCAATTTTAAGTTTCAAATGGATAAAATAAATAACTAAATTGTTCTATTTTAATATTACAAAAAATAATAGCGGACCAAGAAATATTAATATGAATAATGTTTTTGAATCTAATCACAAATTAATAAATCTATGAGTCATTGAATATGAAACAATATCATTTACATGAAATTTGGGTGAAGCTTGCAAGTGGATAGTAAAAGAGCATAAGTTATAAAATTGAAGTGCATTCAACAAATTTATAGCAGTTATAAAATGCAAATTTTTCAAGTTCCATTCTATATTAATAATTATAATAATTGATTTCATTATTAAACATTAATATATGACGCTCAAACATGTTTTTTTATTGTAGTTGTAGGATGGAATAAATGAGATATGCGAAAATGTTCAAAAAAAATAAAATTATAAGAGTAATATATGAAACTTGATTAAAAATAATTTAAATTAATAATTTTAAAAAATAATAATAGAATTATTTATTATTTAAGGAAGAAATATCCAAGATATAGATATGAGATATATATCATACCAAGTTAAATATTCAAAATGAAATAAATACAAACATTTTATTTTAAAAAATACTTTGAATTTTAATTTTAATTATCGAATATTAAATTATAAATTAAAATAAATATCAAATTTTATTTAAATTTTATTGATTTAAAATAAAAAAATAAATTGAAAGAAATGATACAAATATCATCTATAATCTATAATATATCTATAATTTATATCTATATATAATCTATCTATCATCTATATCTATAATCTATAAAAAGGAGAATTTTTTGCAACCTTGAGGATAAAAGAGTAATTCAAAAATTTACTACATTATATTGAAAATTTGACTATATTTATTTTAGTAAAATTACAAATTATTTTTCCACATTCAATCTGAGCCGTCCGTTTCATAGTAATCTCATTGTATTTTTGCATTATCAAATGCATTCACTAAGCTTAATTGTAAAAATAAATGACGTCATTCGTAGGGGATCCTAAGAATCTTTGAAGAGACCATTAATCTTCTTCAATTTTTTATATCATTTTCCAAGATTCAATCTCAGTCGTCGGTTTCATAGTAATAATCTCATTGTCTTTTTGCATTCCCAAATACATTCACTAAGAATAATTGTAAAAATAAAGGATGTCATTCATAGGGGTCCTACTAACCCCTGAAGGAACCTTCTATCTTATTCGTTTTTTAGACCTTCAATCTTTTTTCGTTTTTTAAACCTTCGATCTTCTTTAAATCTTAAACTATAAGTATAAATACCCCTTTGCTCCATACTATTTTTGGAGGTTTTCTTACCTTTATTTTTTCTTCTTATTTGGTTTAAAGTAGATTCAGTCATTGACCCTTTAAGCTTGATCAAACTCTCAAATGGTGAATGCTCTTCCACTGTATCTTTTATTTTTTCCTTCTATTTTATCATTTCTTTATCTTTTGCCTATTTTTTTAAAAAGTGGGTGGGTCTATCAATGCTTTAACTTCTAATTTTGAATACAAAATTTGATTTTTCGTAATTTCCGGTTCAAACTGTGTGAGTGGAGAAGAGGATAAATGAATATGTTATGAGGGAACAAGTAAAGCAAGACAAATGTGTAAAGAAATCATGATTTGAAAGTTAACTAATAAATTTGTATTTCTTTCGTTTAAAATGTAGTTTTCCTTAAACACTCATGCTTGAATTTACAAATTGCTATTTTGTTATGCAATGACTCAACTTGCACCATTTTTTGCTAGGGTTTGAAACGCAAAATAAGAATTTGCGTTTGCAGATTGGTTTAAATAACCAAGATGAAGGAACTCTTGCTTCCATAGTTAGACAACTTGGAAGACAAACTGTATTGACTAGGAAAATGCACCATATGAAGGGTAGTCGAGGCAATAGTAATGATACGAGTGATGAGGATAACCATGCTCCCAAATCATGATTGTTATCTTTACATGATGTGGTATCTATTCCTTTACTCTTCTTATGATTTTTTTATCTTTAAAAAATTAATATTATTTTGTCTCATCCATTTATTCTTATGCAAGATATATAAGAATGGTGGACAATGAAACAAAATTAGAAGGGGGTAGGAAGGTAAGGAAATGTTAAAGCAACAAGTGCATCAATTTGAATTATTTCAAACCAATGTTAAATCTAGAAATTTAACTTAAATTTGATAGAAGAATGTTCAAGTTCATCGGTATATTGCTTTTTTTATTTATATTATTAATAAATTATAACAGTAAAAGTTGTGCATATTAATATCTATTTATTAACATAATAGAAATTTAAGACTAAAATTGAAACACAATGTGTTGAAGAATATTATAGAGAATTTGATGGAAACTAATGGGTTATCTATGTCCTTAAGTAATGGAGCGTGGATGAGTTTGTCTAGATTCTTTGTAATTTGAAGTTTAGTTTTGTCTCTAAACCTCTTTGCACAGAATAATTAGGTATTTTGTCTTAAAGGCGTTTGAAATTTGGTATGATATGTGGTTGAGACATTTAGGAACTAAATTATATATGTTTTGAGCTGATATACATTGTTTTCTTCAATAAAAGAAACTTATATTGTTTAATACTTTTATTTGATTTGAGGCAATAAGTTAGCGGTTAATGTTCTTTTATCTACCTTTGGTGATTTATTTTTAAATTACCTTTAGTAATGATTCATGGATAATGTTTCTTTGTTTTCCCAATCTTTTTTCTCGAGAGTCCAACGACACCAAATTTAAAGATTAAGTCCAAGGGGTAAAAATCATTTCACTTCTGCAACTTCATTTTCATTTGCTTACTATATAAATGACTAATATTGTTCATCCATCTCAATGTACGTATGAACTCCGTGTTCTCTGAAAAATTTTCTCTCACATAAACTATTTCTCAATCCAACATCTTCATCAAAATTTGACATTATTTCTCAGCCCTTAACGTTGTTGCATGTGCCCAAATCTCAATAATATATTTTACATTCTTTGAGGAAGATGACTTAAAGATAAAGCTCGCATGCATAATTCATTTCGGCGTGATATTCTGCCAACCACACAAGTAAGTTTAGTTCATATCAAAATTTTAAATTAAACGTTATAATGTATTTAGTGAAAACACATTAAAAACATAAAAACACATAAAAGAAACACATAAAAACATGAAAATAAATTAATTGAAAATGATAACGTATTTAGTGAAAAAACATTAAAGAAAAATTGAAGGTGAATGACCAAGGTTCAAACTCTAGAGAAGACACATTTGTATTTTATTATCATTTGCCTACAAAAAAATTAAGAAAATATTTTTTTTATTAAAATGTGTCTCTAAAATACATATTGTTTATATATTTATTAAGTAAAATATTTAAAACTTAAAATGATAGTGTAAATAGCGGTTACAAATTACAAATAAAAATGAAAGAAATAACAAAACTTATTTAGAATAAGTCTTAACACTTCATTTGGATTACATATTTATTTATTAAAATATTTTTAAAAATATATATTGATTATATATCTATTAATTTAAATATTAAAAATTAAAAATACAAAATAAAAGTAATTGTTACATGTTATGAATTTAAAAAGAACATAAACTAAATTATATCAAATTGTTATTAAATAAGTCTTAAATCTTAATATTATTATTTTTACCATGAAGGTCTTAGAACATCATGTTGGTTACATATCAATTGATTATAATATTTAAAATTATAAATATAAGCATACAAATAGTGGTTATATTTCATACAATGATATCCTTTAGGAGTTATATGGAAGCTAAAAAAAATAAAAATCTTAGATAATTTAAATCCAACTTTGAAGTGCTTAATTATGACAAAAAATTTAATAATTGAATCAAGGGAAAAACTTTTCCACTTCTACAATTCCATTCACGTGTGCTTACTATAATATATAATTTATAAAATAAAAAAATATTTACCTCATTTTATATGAGAATTAAAAAATAAAATTTAACAGTACATTAATTTTATATTTTAAAAATAGATTTTAAATTCTAAAACTAAAAAAGTTATAAAATAGATAGAAATGTTGCTGAAACATATTGGTTACACATTATTATTATAAACTTAAATAAGTTTTCTTTGCTCTACACTCTCCTCAGAAAAAAGGTGGTTACATATTATCAACTAATGTCATTAATTAAATAGTTATGTAGAAGTTGAGAAGTTTATAACCTTCACGATTGTATTTAAATCCCACATCAAAGTGTCTAATCATGACACCAAATTTAAGAATTAAGCCCAGGGGAAAAACTTTTTCACATATGTAACTCCATTTCCATTTGCTTACTACATAAATGGAGAGCATTAAGCCATTAACGGCAGCGATAAGATCAAAGGATGAATAACTCATTACTTACAAGCATTATTTTGAAGTTGTAGACAGAACACTCAGAGATAATATTACAATATTTACTAATAAGAACAGTTTCAACCAACTTTTGGAGGAGAAGTTGTTGTGTCAGGTGGAAAAGTTGTTGTTGTGGAATGAAAATAGCAACTGAAAGTTTCAACCTCCATGGAAATAGTATCACAATTTTCAAAAAAAAAAATAATTCAAAACAAAAAGCATAAACCAACTGAACTAGATGTCGAAACAGAAGCATCAAAATTGACATTCACAATATCTGGAGAAGGTCGAGCCCTGGCCGGAGGAAGCTCCATGGAGGTTAAGCGCATATGAGGTATTTGTTGTCACCAAAGATGGACGCAATGCAGCAACACGTCACAACAAAGAATCCAACGAAGCTACGTTGGTGACGGAACATGTTATTTTGATCTTCCCGAATGGAGTAGAAAAGAGACTTGAGGATATCCGCACTACCAACATCAGCAAAGGTAAAAAAAAAATCACAGATAAAATCCTGCATATAGGCAATACAATCCACTATATTTCCATGAAAACACGCAAACGAAAAGGGTTATAAAACAAGACAAGTTAAAAGTGTGTGGTGTGTTGTCTCAAGGGAGACAAGATACCCCAAATAAACTAAATTCATCACCATGCCACGACCAAACAAAAAAACACATTTATCACAAAAAAAAACCCTTAAAAAGTTCTAATATAAAAATAATATATTAATACAAAAATATCTTTTAGAAAATAATACAAAAATCATAAAAACACATAAAATAAATAAAAATGAATATCCCCGTGCATCGCACGGGTAAAAAATACTAGTTTTCATTAATTCTTAAGTCGAAACCAATTTTACTTAAACTAGACATAATAAACCTATGTTGCACGTGTTTATTTACAATATCTTTAATGTAACACCCCGGTTTCTCAACTGAGGAGTCACATTAGTTACCTAACAAAATCTAAGGACTATTTCGTAATCCTAAGAAAACACAATATATATTTTTTCCTTTTCGAAACAACAGAACATAATTGAATACATAACATAGACTTTATTCAACAGCCCGTTCCCGACATATAATAATAGTGTCTTACAATATCGTAAGCAGGTTTCCAAAATAAGTACGCTCACTGGAACAGTGGCGAAGATAAAGTTTAAAAACCAGAGTTTTCAGATGGGGAAAGAAACTCAGACATAGTCCACCAAAAGGAAGAAGCAACTGCTTCATCCATCTCTACTCGACCGCCCACGGTCACGGTCTCCAACTCGAACGGCTAAGCTTCAGCGGAAGGCTCACCATCGCCTAATAGCGTTAAGCACCCAAACAACAAGTAGCAAATAGAAAGGGTTAACTCCATGCAACTACCATGTACAAAAGAGAAAAATCATGCTATTCGAATTTAATTACCTAGCATGGTAAATAAACTAGCAACATAACTAAACTCATATATCAACAACTTAACATATAACATCAAATCAGATATCAATAAACCAATAACTAAAATCCAACAACATAGGGTCAAGTGTTAGTTCCCTATAATGCAACTATATGCTACTACCAAAATGGATCGATCAGTAACGTCTCTCAAGACGGGACAATCACGTGGGACCACACCCACCTCATCGCCACTTAAGGACCAAAGCCTATATGCCAAGTCAGTCAACAACGATCCCCAAACCAATGATTAATTCGGAGTAACCACATGTTATTCCTATTATCAACGAACATAACTCAATTCAATTGCATACCAACCCAGTTCAATGACAGAAACCAGTAAACGGCCGAAGCCCCTCAGAAAACGGAGACACACGTCTCAATAAGTTTACTCGGCCGAAGCCTTTAGAAAACATTTGGCACAAGCCTCAGAAACAGTCAACATAAGCAAGCATACAACATTGAAAGCATAATAATCATAATCCAATGCCAATCAATATAAACATCTTCATCTCAAACGCAGGCAGTGCGATAAAAGCATGCAAGACTCAAAGACGCTCTAAAACTGAGTTACCCTTACCTTCGTGAGTAGAAGTTGGGCATGGAAGTTGTGAACCTAGAACAAGGAAACACAATCATCAACACAAGCCCTACTAGAAGTAACACTATCTACTAACGCTAATCGAAACCGGAAAGAAAGCTTTTAAACCTTCAGAGTTCCTCTTAAGGCACGAATTGACAACAGAACTTCGTTTGCTAAAACGAGCATAACTCGAGCTACAGAACTCGAAATGACACGAAACCAGCGCCAAAATTTCGACAATCGAAAGAGCTACGCAATGGCTCAGGTCATAGAGACCCAAAAATTATTTTTGGACACGGTACCCTAAGCAATAGGTTTCGGCCACTATGTAAAATAGGGTTTCCGAACTTTTTCTTCGATCTAAATCGATTCCTAGGTATTCTTAGGCGATATCTAGGCCAGAGAAACTCTCAGAAAAATTATCGAATCGAAAACTGTCGCAGGGGTATTTTGGTCAATATTTTTAGCTCGGAAACTCAAAAATCAGAATTTCGAAAAACAAATTAGATGGGGTTGATACCAACGATGATTATGACGACTAATCTTACTAACGCTAAGCTCAGTCGAGGGTTTTAAGCCCAAAGGTTGGAACTTTAGCCAAAAATTGGTATTCTGAGCAGAATTGAAACTCGGCGGCAATTCGGCGAGAATCGGCGAAATGTAATCCGCTAAACATGCTCAGGGGCACGCAGGGAATAAGTTTAGATAGAAAGATGAAGTTATTTGGATAGTTTTGCAAAAAGCTCAAAACTTAGAGCTCAGAAAAGCATAGAGAAAAACGGCAGAATTTACGATCAGAAGTAAGGATTAGTATCAGTACCTTGAGACCTACGCGTAGCAACGAACTGTGGAACGATCAGGCAAGAATCGGCGAAAAACTCTTCTCCTTTCTTCTCCTCCTTGGCCGCGGGTTTGGGTGGGTTTTTGGGTGAGATTTTTGTTTTTTTCATTCTTCAAGCTACAACCTATATATAGTGAATGAAATGGAAGATATTTTGTAAAGAGTAGATAAGGATGGATAGATATTTGTAAAGATCGGATAAGGATGAATAGATATTTGTAAAGATCGGATAAGGATGAATATATATTTTGTAAACCGGTACAGATTAGTTTAGACATCGGAGGATTTAACTCATACAGTTAAGATAAAAATATAAGAGTGATTCCGATTTTTTTCCTGCGCATTCCTCTGTGAATTCTAAGATAGGTTTTGGCGACAGAATTCCAAAACTCAAAAGAGATTTCTTGGAATTAAGGTAAACAATCCAAAGTCGGTGTAAATCTATTTTACCCGAAAAGTTACTTTTTGCAGTGAATGTCGGATGAGAAAACTTCTCTCTGAAGAAAGATGGGAAACATCACGAGAAATAGGTGTACGCGTGTGGAATCTTCGTTTGAAGCTCCGAATAGAAAAAGTCTTCATCAACCGTTTATTCTAGGTTTCTTGAGCTATCAGGGTTTTAGTTTCGGCAAACCTCCGAGAATTAGAATCGGACGTTCGTACATCTCAGGGTTTCGTATTGAAACGCTTGTCATGGAAGGATTTAGAGAAGTTCTAACATTTCTCTGAAGATTTTTGGAATTAGTTTCCATCGTGTCTTTAAGTGCGAATTAGTCGTTTACTGACGCTCTCGTCCTAGGTATAATCGAATACTACTTGTGCTATAAACTATATTGACTATAATACTATTCTTAGTCATTTCCTGAACTTTCTTCTTCATAATATTACTCCAAACATCAAACGAAAGTCAAGTTCCTCTCACGCTGACACAAAATCCTATGCGTGAGTTGAAAATTAATTATCTATTTAATTCTAAAATCCTGGGTCTTACATTTAACATTATATAAAAATTATTATAGTATAAATAAATTAAATAGTGAATTTTATGAAAATTATTATAGTTTATTATAGTTTTAAAAAAAATTAATAACATAAAATAGTTTTCAATAATTTATTACTATTTTTAATAAGACAAAAATCAAGTGAATTTTAAATTATTTTCTAAAATAACACGGAACAAATATATAGTTAGTATCAAACAACATACATAATTATTTAAGATTTTATTATTAATTTCCAAAATATATATTTGCAAATGAAATTTGAACATTGACTAATTTCAATATTTAACATGTTTGTTTTATATAAGAGATACTAGTGTTTTTTACCCGCGCGTTGCACGTGGAATTTGTCTATTGTATTTGAAACATTGATCAATATTTTAAATTATAAAAAATTTAAGATACTAAAAATGTAATAACAATCATAACAAAGATGTAGATATTTAAAAAGCATAAATTCAGACACTCAATTCTAGTGCTTTGTAAGCATATACTGAATTAACTAATATAAAGTGGTCAAAAAGATAAACTATCATTAAGACTTATTTTGGCTTCCAGATGTTGCATAGAAATTATATCAAAACTTATTTCTCTATGCTCGTTCCCCTCGTGTGAACTTTGAATTCTTTAAACAAAAATAAATATAAATTATATATGTACAAATGTTTTCTAATCTCCGCACAAAAATTTATCATCAAATTAAGAATTGCCCAAAAATAAAAACATGATATTGTGTTGTATAGTATAGAAATTATATCAAAACTTATTTCTCTATTAAAGTTTTCATGCTCGTTCCCCTCGGATGAACTTTTAATTCTTTAAACATAAATAAATATAAACTATATCTGTACTAATGTTTTCTAATCTTCGCACAAATTTTTTTATCATCAAACTAACATGGAATTATTTGTATGCAAATATATTAATAGTTTTCTAGTCGCTCTACGACACATAATTTTAAATGTTACACTGAGATTAGTTTATTGAGCATAAACCATAAACAACATACATGGAAGTGAAGGGAGATTTTCCATGACATAATTCACTTTCAAGCAGTGGCGGAGGCACAAGAATTTTAGGAATGTCTCAAGAAAAAAATTGAAGCAGTGTGGGACTTGAGAAGGAGAGGAGGGAGGGGAAGGTTGAGCTTAGAGGAAGGGGTGATCTCTATGTTGTTTGTGTTTCTCTCTCAAATTCAATAGATATTCTTTTGAACCTCATTTTTCCACCCTGCTCTTTTTTTTTGACATTAGAGCTATACCTCTTTCCTACAGAGTAATAAAAAATATAAAAGAATAGTTTTAACTTATACGAAGCATTTGATAGAAATTTTTTGTGTTAATTTTCAAAAACAATCCTCTAAAACTATTATAAATCAATTTGAATCTGTGATATTTAAGGTAAATATAAATTTAACTTCGCAGTTAAAATTTGATAATTATTACATATCAATTTTTATAATCTACTATATCATTTTTTTAAATGATATATTTAATTTATAGCAGCTATACCGGTCAGACCACAATTCAACTACGATTGAGCTAATGAACGGTGAACCAATTCCCTCACGAATTTGATCAACGGTTCAGTTTTAATAACCTTGTTAATCGGTCTGATTATTTGAGATTAAATTTGTGGTTCTTGTGTTTTGCTTGTAAAAAAAAAGTGATAAAAATTATGCACACCAATTGTTTGTAAAATGTCCCCTTTAAGTTTTGGCCTTCAACAAATGAGTTTTTTCTTACGTTGGGCTGTTGCTTCATTTTTGTTTTGTTTATGTATTTTTTTGCACATTCTTTATTTGATAAAAAAAATTGAAATTTTCTTATAAATTATGTTCCTTTATATCTTAGTCCCCCTTTATGAAATTCTTGCCTCCACCCCTGCTTTCAAGTGAAAAAATATACACAATTAAGTTAACATTTAATAGCTAGATTGTCCTAATATCATGATGCATCACCGACTAATAAACTTGGAAGAAAAGAGCAAAGTTATTCTAACACAAAAACAACGTTCATTGAAGATTTGTATTTTAATCAAAAAGCCAGGATTAAATACAAAATATGATACATAACCTTCTATATTCTACAACTAAAAGAAACTGCTCACTACAAATACCATAACAACTTTTCTTTGGACTTTGAGATGGGATCAATCCCCCATTCTCCCAAAGCTTTCTTTCACCCGAAAAATAGTTTGCAGATCAAAGATCCAACCAAAGGACAATAATGATGAGAGCATTTAAAAATTATCACAATACTTGACCAAACTCAACTTCCTTAATGCAAAGCAACCGCAATTGAGGAGACAGACTTATAGAAGCCCCAACATCTACACTTATACACAATCCCATCGCCTAGCAAGCGGAGAGGAAAAAAACACACAAAAAATCATCCTACTAAAACCAAATACATTAAAGGCCTCAATAGACCCCACATTACTGAAACCTTTATGGGCCAATGTCAACTTGATTCACCCAAGCCTCAAGAAATATGCAATGTGGAAAATAAAAGTAAAGTAAGATTGCTTAACAATGTCATGATATAAAATTTGATCAGAAAATCGGAATCATCATACTAACATGATCAGGTGACTCAACATGCTAACATTTGCACAGCTTCTTGAGCCTTCATGAAACTTGAGTGTTGGCATTATCATAAATGATAAACAAATTGTGCTGAACTTGGAATCAGTTCAATGAAATCATGATCCAAACTTCAAATACAAAAATAATAATAATAAATACTCATTCTCTGAAAGGGGTATCAAATAGTGCAAGCCCACATACACAATTACACATTGGCAAATAACTCAGCAACACTAAGTCACAAAAGAAAGTAGTTAAACATTAATTTGACTATTTGAGACATCATCACTCATAATTTGAATACTTAAAATACTTCTTTGAACAAATAATCACTATCCATCCCCAGAATCAGTAACGTCAATTCAGCTATACATTTGCACACAATTCACAAACAAACTCGGTAAATCAAAAGAACAAAATTTTAACAACCTTGGCCACAAAATACGAAGAAAAAAAAAATCATGCAACCACATAGAGAAAAGAGAAAAGATTTTGTACATGTGAAATGAAACATAATTATCTCATAACAATGAAGAAAAACCTGATACACAAATGAAGCATAATTATCTCATAACAATTAATTGGCCTTAATGCATCATAACCAACTTGAAAAGAAATATAATGAATGATTAAACATAAAAGAGATCTTTGATACCAAATATCTGAGTTGAAGCCATAGGAAAAATCAGCAAACAGCTCCGAGTACCTGTAACTTAGGGTCTCCACAATCTAGCATGAATCTCACCAATGAAGTAATCACAATCTAGAGGGGGGAAAACTTATAAAAAATTCTCACATCGAACCTAAAGCAGAAACTCACCACTCACACGAACTTAGGTTCTTCTTTCTTCTCTTGTCAATTATTGGATTCCTCTAGTTTCTTCTCGTTAGGATTCTCTTCCTCCTACACAGAAAAGAACAAAGAAATAAAGCAGAAAATAAGAACCCAAATCAATAATGATAATCCAAAGCAAGAAGAGAAAGAGTAGAGAACTAAATACCTTGAAATGCGAGATGGGGATTTGAAAAAAACCTAGGACAGAAGATGAATCAATATATTCTAAAAAATAAATTTAAAATAAATTAAAAGACCAAATCTTATCTTTTAAAATAATATCAATCAATTATTTTAGAATATATAAAATAAAAACATATATCAATTGAAAATTATATATTCTAAAATAATATCAATTAATTAGGTTAGAATATATAAAATTAAAACATATATCAATTGAAAATTATATCCTCTAACAAATTGACACGTGGAATTATTTTTATGAGAATTAATCTGGTGCTGACACGTCACTAAGAATTAATCTGGTGCTGACACGTCACTATGAAAGTTCTTCTTTTCTAATATATATATATATTGATATTGATATTCATTGATATTGATATTGATATTGATTGATAACCTTGTATAATTTTTTAATTTTTCTCAAATATAGGTCGACAGTTAATATTTTAACTACTTCTTATATTTAGTTTCAATAAAAAACTACTTCTTATATTTAAATATTTAGTTATAAGTATAAGAAGTTTTAAAATTAATATACAAATAATAATGAAATGAAGATAAATAAATATTTAATCTTGTCACGTATATTTGACTTATATACATATATACTATAATTAAATTATTAACATAATAACTAACATAATATTAACAGAATTTTTTTTTTTAAATTCCTCAACTTTTGACTGTTAATTAAAGTTAAAACGATATTAATTTTAATTTTAATATATAATAAATTGAAATTTTTTACAATGATTTATAAATATAAAAATTTATTAATAACTATCTAGTATTGTTATTAATGTAAAGGTAGAAAATATTAATTCTTATTTAATTTTTTTTAAGTTGTGATTAATAATTAAAACTGAAATAATATTAATATTTAATTTTAAGTATGAGAAATTGAAAATTGTAACAATTAGTGATTAATAAATTGTATAATATAGTGATTAATATGTTAGCGCTTGTCTTCCTTTCTCAAAAGCAAGGGTCCAAGTTGGAGACGAGTAAACGATTGTTGTTTTGTGATAGCGAATCTGCAAGTGTACAGAATGCTCGAAGTAATGAAAGATCGAACCACAGAGATTGCGTAGTTTATATTCTAAATTAACTAAACTTAGAATGAAAGGACGTGAAAATAAAAAAAATAAAAAAATAGAGAGATGTATGATCGTTGGTATGAAACTTAACTGCAATAAAATAAAATAAAGCAAATAACACGGTTGAAGTGAATTCAATTTAAAAGCGTGCTAGGGATCCTGATTTCGTTAACCCTCTCCCTATGTATCTCCCCAACCAGTTATAATTATGAATTCAATAGATTATCAAGGTGCTAAACCTAGATGTCCACTTATCAATTCCTTGCATAAATGTCCCTTCCAATTAATTAGTGATAGCTAATTCCTTAGTACCTAATCCTAATTAATTAGAGATGATGAAGCTCAATTTAATTCCGGCAAACACAAGCAATTCGTTACCCTTATTTCTAAGGTGCGCATACCCTTGGTCAACTTCTTCTCAAATCCCTAAATTCTACCAATTTCCCAATTGCATAGAAAATAGTAAGACAAACTATTCCAATAGAAAGTTTCAATTAAAACAGAGGAGAAATTCAAGACATAAAATAGAGTCAATAATCATAACTGAAACTTGGTTCAAAACATAGCTTGAAAGAAAACTAGATCAATCACCTTAACATTAAGAAGGTTTAGCCAAACATAACCATAAAAATTACAAAGGAGTAAGAAAAACCTATGAAAAATTCGAAGCCGTTTCGTTCCTTCTACTGTAACACTGCTACTGCGTTCCTCCTCCCCCTCACGTTCTTTAGGGGGCGTTTGTTTCAAGGTTTGAGATCACATTCCGGGAATGTTATTCTCAGGAATATAATTACCGGGTATGTTATTTATGTTATTCCTGGGTAAATTTTATAAATGTGTTTGGTAAGTATTTTGTATTTCCGGGAACATTTTAAAATTTTCTTAATTTAAAAATTAAAAAAACTTAAAAATAAAGGTAAAAATGATAAATTGTGGGAGAAGTGGGAAGTTACATTCATCTTTTCCATGGGAATGTAAGATTCCCAACCTTTTTCATGGGAATCAATATGAAGGAAATCATGAGAATTGTGGAAGTTATTTTATTCCCGAGAATGATTGATACCCAGGAATCATAGTTTCCAATCTTGTAACAAACGCAGAAATGTTCATTCCCAACCTTCATATTCCCGGGAATCTCTTTCCAAATCTTGAAACAAACGCCTCCTTAGGTTTTCAATATATATATTGTTTCACCCAATCCCTTTCTTTCTTAACTTTTTAAGCACGTGACATCTTTTGGGCTGATTTTGCTTTTTGGTCCAACACCCTGCCACATGTCAGCCTCCGATTGGGCCTAGCTTTAAGTAAACAATCTAGTGCTTCGCGCGTACCATTCTTACGGTGACCACTTCCTTGATCCCGCCATGTGTTAGACAACAAAACTGCAGCCATCCATCTCTGCAAGTGCATGGTAATTCTCGAGGTCCGTCATCACAAAATCAGCTCCCCTATTAATCCGAAAATCTAATAAAATATGAATAAAAATCATAAAAATTATAGAAAAATACTGAAAACACATAAAAATAATAAAATGCATGAAATAATCCTAAAATGACCTAAGATGACTAAAATATCCTAAATAATATATTAAAATGCATAAAAATAAGCTAGAAAAATAACTTAAACACCTGGGTCATCATTTTGGATCGACTGAGAGCGCTTAGCTTGTAGTCGTTTGAGGATCTCGACCCAATCCACCCTGTTATCTAATAATTTTGAGACCTCATTCTGGAAAGTGAGGCACTCAAAAACCACACTCTCCTCCACACATTGCCACGTCATCTTTTCTAATAAAACAAATTCTCTCTCTCTTCAATTGAGCAACCGTGCTTCTCACGCGCTGAAACTCTTCTTCATGTATTTTCTTCCCATCCTGCATTCTCCTCTTCCAACTGAAACCTCCCTCTTCCCCTAAAAATTCTCCACTTCAAATCAGTTATTCACAAACCTGTAAACCGCACCTAAATCAGATATTATGGAATTTAAATTGATTTTCAATTTGCATTTTCAAAATGGGGCGCCTTGGGTGAAAATTTGGGGCTTTTTCAGGAGAAAATTTAGGAATTTCATACTCCTCTGTTTAGGGTTAACACAACCTCCAACCTCTAAAAACCCTTTTGTCAAACATTTTCATCTCACACAAGTTCATCGCTGTAACCGTTTGTTCAATGGTTGTCACCTCTCTATTCGTTGTTCATGTTCACGTTTCTCCTTCTCCTGCTTACTATCACACCTTCAACATTCCCACGGTTTGTAATCTTTCATTCTTCTCTCTGTTTTAGGGTTCTCCGTGTTCTTCTCCAACTGCATAAATTCTAGATTTCACATCCGTTCACCTGTGCAAAGGAAAAGAAATTAGGTAATATCTTTGTTTTCATTCTTTACTGTTTAGATTTTCAATTGCTTGGCCAATTTAATTTGATAAAGCATCTTTTTTTGCAGACTGACAACTCTAATCCAGCACAAGTAAGTTCAAGTAAAATTCTTGGTTTAAACAAGTAAGTTAATTTGAATGGAATATGTATTGCTTCCTTCTCCAAGGCATCATATCAGTGCGATGAAATCTGCTAAATCAAAACAAGAACCCAAAATGCATATAGTATACTTTGTTCTTCTATTAATTTAGCTTCTTTATAAGCAAATCAATTCTTTCCCATATTTATGCAATAATATACCATCCAACTTGGCTATTGGCTACTGATATAATCACAGTAACTGGTGAAATCAACTCTGAACTTAACAAAGTATGTACTTTATTTAGTATTTTTGTTTTATTCTCTTCTTGCAAATTAAAGCAAGTCCTTTTTAACTTTAAAAAATCATGTTTGGCAACATTTTATAGGCAGTTTAGTACTATGACTAAACTTAAATGAGATAACTATATATAATCAATAGTTTTTACTAGCTACTTGATGAGAATAAGTTTGAAAATCACACTTCAATTATCTGTCAATTTATTTTCCATACTATTTTCTTCCATGTACAGATTTAGTGATGGGAAAGCACATCACGTGTGCGAATGAAGAGAGATTGTTATACTTTCACTAAATTTCGAATCTGTTCTGAGATTGGTCTAATTTTCAGAAGTTGGGGCAGTGTAAAACATTATGGAAAAATTAGAAAATCAAGTGTACAAGATTTAAAAGCAATAAAATGTTATCTGAGATACTTTGGAAGGTTAGAACTTAGAGCAGAAACGATAAACAGGATAAATTAGTGATAGGATGGAAGAGGGTAAGTTACACTTGCTTGGTAACAAAACCAAGGCAAGTAGTTCATTTTGTCTAAATTTCTGAAACAACTCATTGTCTCTCTAATTCCCTGTCTATCACGTGCCTTTTCTTTTTACAGCTTCCGCAGATTTTTTTTTTATTGTATTTAACTTCTCATCAATTTGAAATCTTAATAGCCTTTACAATTTGTGTTCCCTCACTTTGTTTGTTGTGGCACAGATAAAAGCTCGCTGCATTCTTAGTTTGCTGCGACCTAGAGAAAAGATCATAGAGTGGAGTTGACTTCAACTGAGTAAGCCCCATTCATCATCTCTATTCCCTTCATATATATTTCCTTGGATTGACAAATATGATATTCTCCATTTCATGCTATTGTTTTTAGTGCATGCTTTTACTATTTCTTATTGATGCTCAAATCTGGCTGAACTTCATTTGCTATGATGTATGTACAAAAGAAGATGTGAAATTGATTGCTCTTACTATGACTTATTGCATAAAGACCAACATATAATTATATATAATTATAGTAATGCATGAATAAGACTTCCTACTTTCTTGATCATATTTATTTGTAAATTTTGCTCAAATTTGTTATAACTTGATTTTATTCAACATTGAAATTTCCAGTTTGTAAGTTTAGACGAAATATACATGAACTCTACTATAGAGTCCGTGCAATTAAATTATTATGGACCTTTTCAGAAATACTTACCTATTATATTACTAAAGGACCTAATGGTTAACCGTCAAATGATGGTCACTCATTGTCATAAGTTATTATTTTTCTAATTTTGAATGTTATTATTTTCCTTAAATGTTATTATTTTTCTAATTTTGAACATTTAAACTCAATTCCATTAAAACTAAAATACACCAAATGAAAAACAGTAAAATTTAGAACTCAGCCTTACTTCAAAATGTCAATGTCAATGTCAGTGATCACTGTATAAAGACTAAGATCTAAATATAAATTGACTTCAGTCAAGCCAAATACTATCTTAAATGTTATTATTGATGGTAACTATCATTTTATAGCTTTCTACTCCTTACATGTGATTTTCTTTTTTAGGATTCCTTGCAAATTGATAGTATTGATGCAAATAGGGTGCTATCTATTCAAAAGCATCAATCTAATGATACTGTAAGATTTTTTCATTGATTGAACATATCTATCTATCTATACTATATATAAAGGGAGAGTTTCTTCAGCCTGGAGGGTAACTTTGGAATTTAACAATTCAATGCACTACCCTCTAATTTTTAGCATGGACATTTTTGTAAAATTACTCATAGTATTTCCTAAAGAATCAATCACATCACAGCCGTACATTCCCCAATCACATTTCCCCTCAGCCCTTCCTCCTCCTTTCTTTCTTACGTTTCTTTTTTCCATTCACAGTCTTTTTGTTTTCCCTTCGTTTCATTTTCAATTGATCGGTTTCGATTTCTCAATAGATAAATAGGGGGCCGCGCAAGAGGGAGGCTCGCAGAGTTCGTTGTTGCTCTGCAATTTTCGCTCCAATTTTTGACAATTCTTTCTCTCAGCTTAATCAGCATTTTGTGAACCGCAAGGGTGAATAATTTGACCTAAACCCATCTTTTTTCTTCAGAGACGGTAGCAAAGAAACGCCCACATGACACTGGAGGTGGCAGGTATTAATGTTGTTTTTCATATTCCAAACCCGCAGTACAGTTTTTCTCCTTTTATACCCGTCTTCTGCTTCTTCATCGACCTTAGACTGTCAAGGAAATGGGTAATTAAATGTGATAATAAGTGATATCTACATTTTACAAGGGTTTAAAACGGAACTCAATTTTGGATAAGAAAATGGCGTAGCTTATTAAACCATAGTGTTCTGATAAAAATTTCTGATTTTAAGTTCCAGGTGCAGTGGACTAAATCGATCTGGAAAAAGTTTTTCTACCCTCTTATTTAGTGGAGGCTATATGCATACATCTAAAAGCCAGCTTGGACAAACTTTCCAAGTAAGCTTTATCTCTTTTTCTTCTTACCTATTTGTCTTTGTTCTACTACTGCAATGCCAAATTTTTAACTTCTCTTTGTAGATTTTGGGTAAATCCTAATATTTTGATTATGATTACTTCCTAACTGCACATACTTGGGTTTGTGATTATGTATATGTACTGGCATGCTCCCACTACATGCAAGTTCAAGGCTGGAAATAATCAATTAGTACTTACTTCATTTGGTGAGTTTTATTTCCACCTGGTGGCTCTTTGCCATATTTTGTGGATTTACAGTAGTTTCTATTTAATTCAATTAGGTAACCGAAGGTCACAACATTCTTACTATTTTCTGATTTTTTTTGCATTTTTGTGGTGTTTGTGCAGCTATACTCACCACTTCGACCAACTGTTGACGTAGCAGAAATATTTCTTTGGCTGATGGTTGTTTTTACAATATTGTGTGCGTTATATTGGTCACCGTGGTGGCCCAAAATAGAGGAAAGGCAAAAGTTTGTGCCCTTTACGAGCCATGTCATATACTGTCACCTCTTCATCTCTGATCAACTGGAGTTCATATATCCTCAACTTATTTCTGCAGGGGACTATGAAATCCCAAACACTAAAGACGCACGCATACTCACCCACTTTGGCCAGCATAATTATTTCTTTGACTGATTGTAGTTTTTACCATATTGTGTGCATCATATTGGTCAGCATGGAGGTCCCAAACAATTTTTATGACTTTTACTTCTTCCTTCCTCTTTTATGCATAAATGGGATGAGATTCCTTGCAGCATCAAATTTTCTTTCATCTTATGGCTATGGAAATTTAAATTCAGTCCATATATAGCTTTTGTCTTTATCTTTTGATAAAAAAAATACAGTGATGGTTGTATGCAGTTCTGGAACCCCAACTATTTAGATAATTTGTTCTAACTCTTGCATATTGGTATATATGCACTTTAATGTTGTATTTGCAGGTGATAGAATTTCTCAAGTCACTCGAGGTATGGCTGTCAAGCTCCTTAGAGAGAATTACATATATCTTAAAGAATTAAGAAATTCAATTTTTTTTTCTCTTGCTTCCTACTTACCAAAAAAAATCACTAAGCATTACCTTTATGTCTGTTTAGTTTTTTTCTCAAGTCACTCAAGGTGTGGCTTCTGTTTTCAGCACTATATTTAACCACTTAAACAGGAGTTACTGTTAAAAATAAAGCCACTTAAATTAGAAAAGAAAGGTTTCACAGTTACAAAAATGAATGGTCATAAGTTATTATACATTAAGGAGCATTTAGTGTGTTTGGGGCCATCATTATTTGTTATGTAACCACTAAGCATTAGCTTTATGTCTGTTTAGTTTTTTTAATTAAGGTGTTATGTATTGGTTATGAGCTACTCTTTAATAAATGGAGTATCATCTCATGTAGCATGTGCAGGATGTGTGGCAAAATCATGTCCTTTCTAGATTCTTGCTGTAGTATATTTAAAAGTAGAGTCATTCAGTTTATTTTAAGCATTCCTTCTATTATATTTGTTCACAGCATGAGATGCCTTATTATTGTGATGATTTTCATTGTTACTTTAGGACAATGGGAAACAAATTAGTTTGTGTGTTTCTTCCTCTCCTTATTATAAGCATTCAAAAGGTGGTCACCAATCGCCATTGGGGGTTAGGGATTGAGGGTAGAGTCTGAACGGTCCCAGGCGCACAAGAGGGAGAGGAGAGATCGGAAAGGATATCAACATGGATGCTCTGTCAGTCATTATTTAATTATTAATAGTTTCAGAGCAGATGAATTTAAACTTGAATTTTGAAATTGGTTGTTCAACAGGCATTCTACTACGCAGGAAAGACTATCATGTCAAATGAGGAATTTGATAATCTCAAATGTGGGAAGGGAGCAGTGTTGTAATGCTAGGTATGGAGCTGAAACTGTAATGATACATACATGATTTCCTGCTAACCTGTAATTAACTAAATTAATCTCATATTTTATTTGTTAACTACGCGCGCAGGTTCTGGTGAGCAAAAATTCTTGGAAGCAGCTATGGGTTATGTGTCTGAAAAATCAATCATGAGCAATGGAGATTATGCTGATTTAAAACAGAGGCTAAAGGTACTTAATTTGCCTATTTGATGGGGGCGAGGGGGGATTTGAATGAAGGGTCCGCTTTGTGTGTTTTGTAATGTGTTGATGTTTGATGATCAGTTCCCCATATCAGTTTTGTAGATTTGAAATCGAACAATCTGTTTGATTTTTGTGTGCTCGGAATAATAAATTTTACATAAATAAAGTGGTGGGTTCTGAGATGGATTGAGACTTAGATTTATTGATTTATTGGCTATTGCAGTTCTGAATTGGTTAGAACATTACCCTGTGGCATGATGTTTCTTTGAAGAGTTCTCTTAACTTTCTAATGCAAATATATATTCATGGTATTTTTCTTGAATCAACATCTTTATCCCAGTAATTGTAGACATGTGTTCTGCATAGAGTTTATGATGTGGTTAATAAAAGTAATAATTTTTTCCATTGATTACTCAATCCGAATGTTTTAGAAAATATGACTGAGAGAATTTTTATAATGCCAAAGGTGTGAAGTTCTCCATATCTTTCTCTATTAATCATATTCCCTTTCAGCTATATTTAAAGACTTGGTAGTTTCATTTTCATTTTGATCTTATTCCAGGAAACCCAGTTGATAAAGTCAATTTGTATCTGCTAGAGACAAGCAAAGATGGCAGCAGTGGCTGTTGTCATAAAAGAAAAGCAAAGAGTGTTCATACTCCCCTTATATTTCTCTGAGCCTGACTAACAATTGTCCTTATACTGGCCTAATGGTGCCTCCTAAGTCCTAACATATCCTTTTTACTCTGCATTCATTCTACATTTGGTTGTCTGAGGAGAACTTATGAATGAAATGGTGCTTTAAGTTGTCTTTTGTTTTGTTTAAAGCTACTATATGTTGATATTTTTGGTTACTTATTCAATGAGTTATTTTCTCATATTGCATAGATGGCTGCAAATTCAAGAAAACACACATTGGAGGCTTTGGAGAGAACAAATGTTGTTGCTTAAAATTAAATTCTCTTAAAAGAAAAGAAGAGCAAAAAAGCTATAAATATAAGCACGGATATGGCAGGAGTCATTATCAACTCAGATGGGGGTTCCGATGAGTCCTAACCACCTGTCTTGAGTGTTTAGAAGCTTACAAAAAGGAGCTCTATATGTATGTTGATTTGGTGTTTCATTTAATCCTATTAACTTCATCGTCCCTGCAATCAAACAAGGAGAAGAAAGATGTTTCTTTTCAAATCTCTATCAATGTATCACCATTAATTTCTTAAAATCTTTTGATTAATCTATCTTTTGCTTCTATTGGGAAATTTCATGATGGGAAATGAGGAATGTATATATAGTTGTGCTCCTGTTCCCCGTGTATTATTTGGCATTTGTTCATGTTATTTTCACCAAGAAAATTCTGAGATTTGATATTAGGCTTTTGCTTGAATTACCCCTTATCCAAATTAAGAAGTCAAAGGAGATTAAAAAGCATAACATGAGAGAGAGGAACGGAAACCAGTTGGACAAGAACAACCCATTAACTAATACAGTAGAAATTAAAAAGTAAAAGAAAAGAACAGAAAAAAAAAGAATACAAATTAAAACAGTGAAAGTCTTCTCTTTTTATTTATTTCTTTGTGTGGGGTGAAATAGTTAAAAATGAAATTGTTCCCTCAAGTTTTTTTTTAGGGAATTGACTATTTCATCTTTTGCTAAACAGAAATGTGATAGCTAAATGATAAAATGAAGTCCTAAAAATGTGCTCAAGTTAGTGAGAGAAAGATAGCAACATGATTTGTAGTAATTTGTTGTTAAACTATTTTTTTTAGAGCAAAAGAGATATTATTCATTAATAATCGAAAAAGGAAACAACCCACAAAGACCACAAAGAGGGGAACAACCACCAACCCAACCAAGGATCAAAAACAACCACCCAAAATAAAAAAGCGCAGCCAACCTAACAACTAAAAGGAAAATTTCCTTTAATAACTTCAGTCAACTCTCGAATGGCATTTTCATCGCTACCAAGGAAGGACATGCTTGCAGACTGAGCAAGACACCAAGCCTTCTTTGCTCGCGTGAAATAAGGGCCCGATGAAGAAGGAAGACTAGGCGGCGCCGACACATTAGTGATAGTCACACTCTCAGATTTACGAGGACGACCTCTATGCCGCCGAGAACACTCCATTCTGATCAATGCCTCTTTAGTTTTCTTAGGCCGACCACGAGGACGAGGCCTCAGAGAGGAAAAATCAAGAGCGGGATCATCACTAAATGCAGCTGCATCCACCTCAAGGGCATATGCTGAACTTTGATTTAATTTTTTTTATTAAACTTGATTTCTTTTACCTTTGGTTTTCTTGAGTACTTTTAATCTTCTATACTGACGTGGGTGTGTTTTTCCAGCTCATGATAGTGTCTTTAACTCTTAATCACCATGCCCTTACTTGATAATTTTCCAAGAACCTGTGAAGAGCAAGCATTCCCAGCTTCACTACGAGTCAAAATTGTATTAGTTAGTTAACTTAGGGAGATAGTATCCTTTTGCATGGTTTATATATTTCCATCCAATTTTGCATATTTCAATCCCATCTTCTTCAATAAAGTTGGCCTTCATCTTTTATCTACTGTCTTTATGGTATAGATAGGTTATAATCTATTTTATTTATTTATTTAGTTATCTAATAATGACTGAATTATTAAAAAAAGTGATTACATAGGCACATGTAATTTTTTTTATGGGTAGTCGAAACTGCTCATATCGCAGCCCTTTGAAATTTATAACTAATATATTAACCACAAAATTTTTAATAAACACAATTTAACCACACGTACCAGAAGTAGTGGTAGTGCAAATTTTATTTGATGGTTTCAGTCTACCCATCCATGTCATGCTATATCCTTATTCTATTTACCTCAAAATTATTTAATTTTTTTATTATTATTATTTGATTTTTATGAGTTAGGAAATTCTAAAGGGCACACATATGAGGCACAAGGGCATTTTTTTTATAGGCAGGCATAAGGGCATGTGCTATGCAATGGACTTACTAGAAGACAATAAAGAATACATTGATTTAGTAATAGAAACTTTGAATTGGGGTATACTACAAATGATTTTAAAAGACTTTTTACTACTTTGTTGTTATCATATCATCTTTCAAGGGTAGAATTTGTTTGGAAAAAACTTGAGAGTATTTAAGTGATAGTATTGTATAGACAAAGACTTCTTATGCAATGTAGCGATTAGTACATTTTTAATCAATGCTCATAACAAAAGGAAAAAACAAAAAATAAATAAAATAATTGCGCTTTTACAAAATAAAAATATACATATTCATCAAGGAAAATAAACTTACAAATTTATGTTTGCTTATATCTAAAAATAATTTCGTCTTTTTAAATCATAAATTTTCTTTCAATAAACATAAAAAATAGCACAAATTTAGAAAAAATACACACAAGAAACAAAAATGAGCATCCCCGTGCATCGCACGGGTAAAAGTACTAGTATACTTCATTTAAGAATAATAATTATATGAAGAAAAAAAACACTAACAATATGTGGTTTGTACTTGCAGGGTGACATTTCTATTACAAGTGAAAATGAACTTGAATCATATTCTGCGCAGAATGTTACTCCTATGAAAAGAATGTCACATCAAAATCTTGATTATTCTGACATACCGGAAAACTCTCCAGCACAAGCTTCCTCAACTAAGGAGTTAAAACGTGTTAAGATAGAGAAGTGAAATAAGAACTTGATTACAATGAGACTACTGCTACGTTAGTATATGTTGCTTTGCTATTTATGTTGTTTTAAAGAGTTAATTACATTGTTTGGTTTGGTATTAAGTAAAATCGGATGACCAATTTTAATATTATTCATGTATCTATTTTGATTTTACCTCCGGTGCACAAAAACATTTACTTCGATATATGACTATTAACACACGCCTAAATATTATGACAAATTTCAAATATTTATTATTTTCAAAAAATTAATTAACAAGTACTAAAATAAAAAAAATAAAAAAAAATATAAAATTACCCGTGCATTGCACGGGCTACATACTAGTGGTAGTGAGTTGCTAAACAACAGAAATGTTATCGGTGGGAAAGGGAGGAAGTAGGCCTGGGGGCAGAGTTTGGGTCGAGGAAGTGAAGGGTGCGTCTGATGTTGGTGCGTGTGTAGGGGTTTGGGGCCAGAGTTTAGGATGGAGTAGAGGAGATAAGGGTTGTGGTGCTTGGGGAGAGTGGAGGTGTTAGAAGAGGGTTTGGACACACTCAGCTCTTAGTAAATACCCCTTATTCAACAGCAAGAATAAATACCCCTTGTTAGTTGCACTTGAATTTAAATAAAAAGTAAATAGAGAGTAAAAGATAAGAGAGAAGACACAAAAAATTTATAATGGTATACCCTTAAGACTTGACCTACCTCTAGCCCTTAGCCACCACCAAGTGCACCCACATCATTCTCCTTTTACAAGTATTCATTTTTCAAGTTTCTTCAGGCTCAAATACCTTTACAAAGATAAAGAGATTTCTACTAAGTTTTTCCTTTAAAGAGGGCAGTAAACTATGTAAGTTGTAGGCACTGTTGTTTTTGACGGTGCTTAATAAAAAATACTACACATAGACTTTACAACAAATGCAAGAAGGAATGAAAGACTTTGAGATTTTGCTTGCTTATATATATGAATGCTTAGAATGAGTCAATAATCTTTAACTTTCTTCAAGTTAATCCTTTTATAGTTCGTTTGAAATATGGTCGTAAGTTATTCAAAAAAAGAAAAAGAAATATGGTTGCAAGAATCAGGGCTGGGTTCTTTTTCTTGTAGCTTCTTGAGGTTCAAACGGTCCTCAGTTAAAATGCATTTTTCAATTTGTGTACCAGTACTATGATATCTTCAATAGCAACTTTAGATTGATCTTTTCGAAAAATATGACGCAAAAGTAGCCTCAGTGAAGGTGTTTTACTAAACATTCCATTTTTTCAAAACTTTTGTGGTTGAGAGAGTAGGCTCTTTGTCTAATGGCGGTAGGATAGGACGGAAATTACTTTAAAGGTGATGATAAATGTCGGTTTCAATCTCTGAATCATACTAGGTTTGATGTATAAGCATACTACGTATGGATGTTGAGGAACATAGACGATAGACCATAGACGATGCATAACGTAAGACGATGTTAACCAAAGACGTCTTCAAAAGAGTGGGTAAGACAATTCAAGTATGATTGTGAGACGATGTTTTCCATTTTGTTTAGGAGGATATTGTATTACATCCAAGACCATGTAATGCTGGAAAAAATTGTTCCTAAAATTTCAAAACTTCATTATTTAGCAAGCTTACTTAATGAATTCATAATTCTCATCTTGTTATCATCAAAATAAACTACTCCTCCCTCCGTTCCTTATTAACTGTCCACTTTGAAGAAATTTTTTTGTTCCTATATATCTGTCAACTTAGAGTTTCAAGAGAGCATTAAATGATGTTTTTCCAAGAAATGTCTTTGCAGGAACAATAAATGAGGAAATATAATATACATATTAAAGGGTGAAATATGAAATCAAATAATACTTTTATGAAAAGTAACAAAATTAATTGCACTCCTTAATATGTGTGTTTCTTCTCTTCCTGGACAGGTAAATAGGAACGGAGGGAGTAATAGATATTTGATACTAGACATTTAGACTTAACATTAAAATCATAAGGAATGGAGATAGTTTTACTTTTACACTATCTCAATAACATTGTGTTGAAAAACTTCTTAAGAAGTTTGATCATCATGACATCAAATATCCTAGTATTCTTTATGATTCTAACACTCAATTAACAAAAAATAGAGCATATCTTTTTTTCTCAATCTTAGCATGCAAAAATCACCAGGAACTTGCCACATTTTGATGAATTTTCTCATCCAAATATATAATGAGAAATCCCATAAAAAAGGTTCATTAATAACAAGATATCCGTTAATTCTATTAGCACTTTTTAATTGTCCCCTTTTATAGTGTGGAGTGATATATTGCATTTTTTAGGGGATAAGTTTAAGAGATGTGAATGATATCCATATCCTTTATAAAAGGATAGTATATAAAGTGAAATATATACTTAATTGATGAAATCACCTATATAAGTGTTAAGTGAGCTCGCTTGTATGAGATTATAACAAAATCTCTAAAGCACTCATGAATACCAAGCACAGCATGATGTATTTGCGCACAATAGGGATAATAGCAAAACCTTTAGGGGTGTAATTTCATTGGTAACACTTCTAACATACATCAAACTTCAAATGTCTTGGTTCATAGAGCTTGTTGTGTCTTATCAATCTAGATCTACTTCAGAGTAAAAATATGCACCAGGTCTGAAACATTTACACTCATGGAGATTGCCTAGGTGATTCTTCTTTATAAATCTAAATTTCCTTAAACTTGTAAAATATGTATGAGATTGTTGAGAAATTAGAGTATTTCAAAAGTTAAGAAGTCCCGCATTGCCGAAGTGTGAGCTTGTAAACACTTCATATATTAAACTTACATTAACATGGTAAAGAGGTTATATGTGATCAATTTGGGCTTGCGCCCATGAGATTAATCGGCTTAATGCACTTATCTGCATCATTGTACAACCAAAAGAAGTAGTTTAATTTTGGGGAGTATTCAGATGTCACCAAATAATCATTTTAGAGACAATGTATCTAATTCATGAGTTAGTATGAGAATTCATCTAGTTTATCTTCTCCCTTATTTGTTTTGTTCATCACATACGAACAGCACATTTATTTTCAACTAGACTATTTTTTAAGTGGGGAGAATAATATGTAAGTTCAAATCTTGGTGCCATCACCAAGTAAGTCCAATATAAGCCTGCTTTGTAACCAGTTTTCTTCTAGACAACTGTCTTCTGTTAGAAAAGAGTATTTTCTTATTATTAATCATTTCACGAGGCACAGATTATTTTAAGTTTTGATCAGCCTTTTTAAACCAAAGTCATTTGCCTCACCTTGGTTTGATCAACAATGATCAGTTGATTGCAATTGTAAAATTCTGAAATAGTAGGATCCAAAGCTGCCAACCAACCGACTGTAAATAAAATCACGTTCCACATCACGTGACAGCCCTATAAAGATAAAAATCAATGTAAAGTTAATCTTGTGCTGATTTAGCTTTGGGACTTGTAAGGTGAATTAGTCAAAGATTTGTCACATGACTCACCTGCATGATCCCCTGCTGATTTTTCACATTTTTGGTCCAAACCTACCAAGCAATATTAAAATATGAACCAACAAAGATATTCATAACATCAACATTTCACACACATAAGATTTAATATATATACATGTCCATGATTCATCATTGCAAGTGAAAGACATCCTCCAAGTCAACAAAGACCAACATGAAATCCTTTGGCAGTTTAATCATTGTTGTTATCTTTGCCATTACATTGATCCTTTCAATTGGGGTGAAGTTGTCCCAAGCTAGGACTTACCCTTCTTCATCAATGTCTCCATCCTCTCAATTTCTCTCACATTGGGATAAAGAAAGGAAAAAATCAACTCATCAAGAGGCTGTGGTAGCTGCTAGCCTTAGAAGGATACCACCTACCAGACCAAATCCTACAGGGAACAAGTAATTTTCCCCTTTCTTGGTTTAGTGTCTGCTAATTGTTTTTTCCATTATATCTGGAAATTGATAGCAAAGGATGAATGTGTACCAGGTTAAAGCCTGGGGTACAGAGCTAAGTGCATGCTTGAAAGTTCTTTGATTCTGAAGTCAAAATCAATTTTAGCGAGAAACTTTGTGAGTCTGCGTGCGAGAATTGATTTTGAAGAGAACGAAGTTAATCGAAACATGCTAGAAGCTGAGGAGCCAGTAGCACATGGAGCCCTGAAGATTCAGACTAAAGCATGAACTCTGTTGCTCTAGTACTTTTTGTTTTTATGTTTTTTTGTTTAGTCTTTCTCAGCTTCAAATTCTTAGGCTTATTAGTGAGGTGTGATATAGTTGAGTTTAGATTGCACTTTATTTTCTCTTACCTTTCGATGTTTTAGATCATAGAGAGTATAGTAGGCAATGATTGTAAAGGAGAAACATAGTATCCATCAAAATGACAAACTGAAAACTGTTTTTGGCACAAGATTGAAATTCATTTCTTTTCTAGTTTTCTTTATTGATGTCTACTCACGGTTGTATACTTGTATTGTATGTAGTTTCATTAACTCAGTATAGTATCTTGTTTGATTTTTCTGATTTCCCTGTACGTGTGACAAATGGTTGATTGCAAAGTATATAATAAAGGTTATGCAGTAGTTCTGGGATAGCTAATTCTGCTCTTGCAAGTCATAAATTTAGGCCTACCAAGATCCTTTGAGGAACAACTGTAAGATTGTAAGAATATGGAAATAATTTGTTGAGTATTATTGATGAATGTTACAGTATTTATACAATGCATAGTTCACTAATACATAAATGCTAAATCTAATTATAGAGTAATTACATGTAATTAAATATGAAATAATTAACATATTTCTATTCTATCACACCCCGCAGTTGAAGTGGGAGGTTCACTGACGCTGAGACTGGACCGAAAATCTTCAAAGAGAACTCGAGGAAGGTCTTTAGTGAGGATGTCTGCAATCTGGTGATAAGAAGGAACATGAAAGATGCGTGCCTGACCACGAGCAACCTTCTCTCGAACAAAATGAATGTCCATCTCAATGTGTTTAGTGCGCTAATGCTAGACGAGATTGCCGGAGAAGTAGATGGCACTAACATTAACACAATAGACCAAAGTAGCCTGAGAAAGGGGAAAGTGAAGCTCCAAAAGCAGGTTGCGTAGCCAACATGATTCGGAAACTACATTAGCAACGCCTCGGTACTCAGCCTCAGAAATGGACTGGGAAAGCGTGGGTTGTCTCTTGGACGACCAGGAAATGAGGTTGTCGCCGAGAAACATACAGTAATCATAAGTAGACCGACGAGTGTCGGGACATTCACCCCAATCTGCATCGGTGTATGAAATAAGCTTCTCGATAGGAGAAGGATAGAGATACAAGCCAAACTGTAAGGTGCCCTGAAAATAACGCAAAATGCGCTTCAGTGCAAGCATATGCTCTGTGCGGGGGGCATGCATGTGAAGACACACCTGCTTAACAACATAAGAGATCTTAGGACGGGTGAATGTGAGATACTGCAAAGCCCCAGCAAGACTCCGATATAAAGTAGGATCATCACACAGAGTACCAACATAAGTACTGAGTTTCTGCTTGGTGTCAACTTGAGTGGCAGAAAGATTGCACGATGCCATACCAGCCCGAGCAATAATCTCACGTGCATATGTACTTTGACCGAGAAAAATTCCATGCCACCTGCATGTCTGGTGATGGCAATGCCCAGAAAATAGCTCAACGATCCCAGATCCCTCATAGCAAACTCAAAGGCAAGAAGGGCTATGAAAGATTTGTGAAGGTCATGAGAGGAGCTGATGAGGATGATGTCATCAACATTCTATCAACAATCATAATCCGTGTGACTCGTACAAATTGATACAATACTTAAAAGCCAAAATGAACTACTTGTAAGCTATCAGACACAATAAATTTATGTTTAATCTCCTTAGCTTCTTAATTTCAATTTGAATAGAATTAAGAGTGAAATTCTATTTTAATCTTTAACATATGCATCATTTATCAATTTAATCCTTTTAAAAAATTATTAATTAAATCCTTAAAGTTTAAAATACCCTTTTTTTTGTCATTTTACTAATTCAATATTGTTAGTTATATATAAGTGGAGGACTAAAGAATTGAGCATTTCAAATTTGTAGGATTTAATAGATAAAATTTATTTTTATAGAACTAGATTGATAAATGATCATTTATTAAGGACTGAAATGAGGTTTTAATTGCGAGAGTGCATGCTTCAGGTTTCTTGCTTCTAAATGTTTTCGTGTAGTAAATTTTTGAATAAACAGGTTAGAAAATTAAACTCATCCCAGTTCTTGAGTGTGGATGGATGTTGGGAAGGAATCAAGGATTTAAACCAAGGCAAGGCAATCTCCCTTCAAAGTTGATAAAAAAACTCTACAAGCCTCGTGGTAGATCCAAAGCCCAAATTTCTTTAGAAAAAGGTGCATGTATATCATCTTCAAGCCTTCGAAAATGTAAAGAACAAACTCTTTCCATGAAATCTTTTAATTCACTTTGATAGTACTGTCACTGTGACTTTTCAATGTAATGCGAATTGATTACTTAGCTTTTGCTCGAGTAACGACAATTGTTCTTCATGAGACTAGATTAACGGAATTTCTCCGCCCCTGGTGGTGGTTTATGGTCTTGGGAGATCGTCTTGGAAGGATTTTCCAGCATGATAGAGCAATGTTAACACAACGGGGAGGTGTCTCATGCAAATACACTTCGATGCCCAAGCGAATATGAGAACTGTTGAGAATTCAAGTGTGGAGTTGGAGTCTCACATTGGTAAAGTTTTGGTGAGGAGAAGACTTTATAAGAAATGTGACCCATAAACCTAATGCCTTAAGATTTTGGGTTAAGATGTGGTGTTGATATCTCTTGGCCGGTGTCTTGCTCCTCGACCCATGGGCTCCCATGTTTCCTCCAACAAGAACATAGAGAGAAAATATAAATGTCATAGAATAACAATGAGTTTACAAAATAAGCAATGTATGTGTAAACGAATAATTAAACTTGTATTTATTGGCATGTCAATCATTATTCTTGATGCGACTTAGGGTCTACGTGAAATCTTAGTGAAAGACTTTCAAGAAAGTGATCATCTCTGGATAACCTTACATATTAATCTGTTGGGATGTAAAGTGTGAGTAAAAAGTCCCATATTGGAATATTAGAGAAGTAATGAGCACTTTATAAGTGAGAGAACCCAAAACCTAATGCCTTAAGGTTTTGGGTGAAAGATGTGATGTCCAATCCACTTTGGTGTGCTCATGTAAGCCCAATGTGATAATACCCGGTTTATCCTTTTGCGTCCCAACATAATCAAATCGGTTGTGTCTGCTTATCTGCTCTACATTTTAATTCTTCTGTTTAGCATCGCTAAAATGACTAAAAAATAGTATTGAATTATTATGAATGAATAGGAAACTGTAATGTGTAATACTATTTTTTTTTGGTACAACGGAAAGATAAATTACACCCGTCAGGAACCGATCCCTGGACCTCCCCCTACCCAACCCATATGTCCCCCAGCTCCTATCACTTAAGCTATCATATGGGGACAATGTGTGATACTATTAAACCACTTCAAAAGCAACCATAAATCATAATGCTAAATAAATAATATTGGAAATTGAAAAACATGACAATTATTTTTTGTCGACCCAACGGGGAGTTCCTTCCGGGGCCACGGAACTTAATGATTAAGCATATGGGCCGCATTAAGCTAGCTGCACATGGGCTTGCTCAACTTCTTCTAGTTACTTCTATAGAACCGTCCACAACACCAATTCATTTGGCTATAGCATGTGTGTGAAATATATGAATATACAAAAATGGTGTTACATGGATTAATTAATTAGCAGTTCTCATTGACAAAAAAAAAAGTTAGCAGTTCTTGTTTAATACGATATATACAAGAATTTTTTATTGAAATATTAAGAAAAGACGATAAAGTTCTTGCAGAAATTATTTAATATTTTTTAGTTTTTTAATCAAGCCTAATTTTTTTTTTGAAAAATCAAGCCTAATTAATGTAGACACTTTTCAAGCAAGATTAGCAACCCATTCATATATAGATATGCTCATATGCATGCAAATTAATATAGTACTATTACTTTTATAATGTCAATTTTGATATTGAGATTTGGAATAGATCTTCAAAAACTTGCAAATTACAAGGCTGGCTCTGGAATACACTAATTAAGTAGTTGACTTTGACTTCCAACTTGAAGTTTTTTTAGCAAATTGAGAAGAATAAGATCTCCCTCAAGTTCATGACCATGCATGCAATGCAAGAAGGGTTGACATTTGGGAAACGTGCCTGGCCTTATGGTGTGAACACGCGAAGCTTCTTCATATATAAACCTTCTTTGTAATTCTTCAGACGTGGAAGAAAATGGTGGCCTCTGACCCTGTTTGGATTAAATTTCAAATAATTGCATCATTGTACTCATCAGTGTATCAAAACCTTACCTCTTGTGGTACATTATTGAGCTATATGTTCGAAATAATCTACAGAAATAGAATCACAAATATTGTCGATCACTAATCAAAAATAAATTGGGCAATTTTACATAGAATTTATCGGTATGGCTTAGGCATGCATATCCCTTGATTCTCTTCATATACAAAGCTTCTTGTAGTCCTTTTCCTTGTCGTCTTTGTCCTGTTCGTGCATTGTTTTGGCAAAAAATTACAAGATGTCTAATCAAAACCCCTAATTTTAATCCTTTACAGCATTGCACGAGAAAAACAAACAACGAAAGTGATCGCAACCTGAATTTTCAATGAACAAACTAGCACAGAGCTGGGTCGAGAGGAAGAAAACAAAATGTTACCTCGACAATGGTGGTGATTGCGCGTAAGAAGTTTGAGAACCTTGTTTAGTCACCTAGTTCAGGTCGATTATAGTGGAGATTGAGGAAGAAAAGAGTGGCACACAGAAGGAGAAGAAATGAACGCAGACGAATTTCTGATATCATTTTTCGTGAATTAGCATCTCAAGGTCCTTTCACTACCAGAAAATAGAAGAGTAGAAACCGACCAAATCGATCGCTAAATGTGCTAAATCGGTAAGTTTGTTCGTTGCTATAACATGAGTCGCTAAGTTTAGCGACCAAATTCGCAACCGATTTTTAGCGGCCGATTTAGCGACTGATTTTTAGCGATCGATTTAGCAACCATTTTGTAGCAACCGAAATTCTCCATCGCTAATTATTGAAATTTCAATAATTAAACTTATGACAATAAGCCATTCACGACTATGTTAGCGACCAACATATTTTGCGACGGAAATATGAGTCGCTAAAAAATAGAACAATATATAATAAAACAAATTAGCAACTGAATTAGCCACAAATACTTAGCGACGGAAATATTCGTCACTAATAATAGACAATAATTAAACAAATGACAATAAGCAACTTAGTGACCGAGTTAGCGACCAACATATTTAGGGACGGACGGAAATATCTGTCGCTAACAAAGAGAAAAATAAATAGAATAAAATATAGTAACGACATAACATTTAGCTTCCGTCGCTATCTTAAAAATTACAAAATTTTATAAATGAATATCTAAACATAGCGATATATATTTCAATCGCTAAATAATCCGTCTCTAATACGGTCGCTACTTAGCTCTAATATTTTTTATTTATCTATACTTTAGCGACAAATTTTGCGCTAGCTATCATTTTCGTCACTAATTCGGTCACTAATAAGTCAAACATGGAGGATTCCCAAAATATCATGGTTTCCGTCGCAAAATTGGTCGTTATTTGTAATTGAAATATTTCGGTCACTAAAGAGCGAATTTCTGGTAGTGTTTGATGGGCATAAAGAAATTGTCTTGAGTGTGGCACAGAAGAGAGAACGTGATTTTTTTGGAGATTTTATAAACTCTATATTGATCGTGTGTCTCTCATATGTCATCCGTGTGTTTTAAATCTGAGCCCGACGTGCCACACACTTTAAAAGTCTAACGTGATGTCTAACTCAACTTATATAACTCTCTCTATTAGACACAAAATATTATTTAACGGCAGAGATCAAAACAAATAAATGTATATATTTCGAGCGATTCAAAACAATAAATTTATTTTTTAAGGACTAAAATTAAACCAATCCTATATTTCTAGGATAAAAACATATTTAAGCCTAAAATTCTAAACTGTAACCATTATATACACTCAAAAACTCCAAATTTGACTCCAATGAAAACTACTTTATATAAAAGAACCAAATGAAAGAACTCCAATATGTAAACACCCATATTGACTGTCAGAAAGAACTCCAATCTGAATTTACAACCGTATCCCAGCGAAAAAACCGTCAACAATTGCCCTTCTACAGTTTGCAAATTCCAATTTGACTGAATAGTAATTATTATATATTAGCATACAGCCCGCTCAAAGAAATGTCAAAACAACCCTCCGAGTAACATTTGTCAATCATTCCACTCCCGAAAAATTACTCTTATCTAAAATAATTTGTAACCAGAGTATAGCAGGCAGACAATCATTCCAAAGAGCTTGTTTGCCGCCCCCATTTACCATGACACATGAAAGAGTGAAATGAAAAAATGATGAACAATATGTTAACAAAAGAAGATAGACTCAATGTAATTACATGTTGGTTCAACTCATAAGAATTGATAACTTTTTTCAAAATGTTCAGTATTTTATTTTTATTGTTAATATGATCGCTGGGTTAGTGAAGGATATGTAGTAAGTACTTTTATAAACTAAAGGTAAGCTTTGGCTCATGGGTTTGGTTAGAGCTAGCCAAAATCACTCTATCTTCTTTTCACCGAAAAAAGAAGATAAGTTTAACGAGTAAAAATGAAATTAATAGAAGAAAAATATTGGTATAACCTATTGGGGAGAGACAGAGACGGATCGGAGGAGCGCAAAAGTTTGTGGATACATTTGGATGTAGACCATGGTTTTTATATGTGGATATAAGGACATGAGTAATTTTAACATCTCTACCGAAGACCACTTAGAAATTTAGATATTATACATCTTCATCCAAAATCTTAAAAGATTCCGCTTATGAGTCATACCTTTTATATTATTTTTACTTTTCACTCACATTTTGGCCACATCTTTTATTTTCTCTCTGTTTTTTTCTTCTTCCATATTTCTCTTCTTTTCACTTTATTTACACTTGAAAATAGAGTGTGAACAAAACTTTATCTTATATGAAAGAAAGAGAATGACAGAAAAAAGAGTAAAATTAAAGTGACAGAAAAATAAAGTGTGAGTGAATTAAAACTCTTATTTTTACCATTTTTTTATAAGCTTATTTTACCATGCTATTTTGTTAACAGTGTTGGACACTTGGACCACAAACATCACACTTGAATCACCAATTAAAAGAATCAAAATCCAAAACCTTTGACTCACTTTAAAATATGTGATGGGTGAATGCTAAATCACAACTGCCATTGTCATATATATGATTGTGAAAACACGTCATGTTATATTATTATATAGTCATAGTATAATCGAAGACTGCAATTTAAAACCACTTCATCATTTCTAATAATTAATGTATTCATGAGAATTAAGCATTTTCTTAGACAATTCTTCACTATCATCCCATTTACGCATCCTCTCAACTTCATCTTCCTGCACCTATATATATATAAATCCCCATTGTACCAAGACCAAACACAGACACACACACAACAAAAGCTTCACACATATTCCATAATGTCAACCCCACCAATGTCCTTCTTTCCCTTCCTTCTCTCCCTCTTCCTCCTCTTACCCTTACTCTTAGCTCAAGCTCCATCACCGCCTCCAACACAAGCTCCTCTTCCTCCTCCTTCTTCCTCTCCATCACCATCTCCAACACAAGCTCCTCTTCCTCCTCCTTTTTCCTCTCCATCACCATCTCCAATACAAGCTCCTCCTCCTCCTCCTCCTTCTTCAACTCCATCACCATCTCCAACACAAGCTCCTCCTCCTCCTCCTTCTTCCTCTGAAGCATGCAAATCCACACTCTACCCAAAACTCTGCCGTTCCATCCTCTCCTCCATTCGCTCTTCCCCATCCGACCCTTACCACCTAGGCAAATTCTCCATAAAACAAAGCCACAAACAAGCCAAGAAACTCTCCAAAGTCTTCAACGACTTCCTGACAAAGCACCACGACTCTTCCTCCCTCAACCAGGCTGAGCTCGGCGCACTGGACGACTGCGGCGAGCTCAACAACCTCAACGTGGACTTTCTGAAGAAAGTCTCCGACGAGCTGAAAGACTCCACGGAGGCTTCCAGCGTCGACGAGGTGGTGGAAGATGTCGAGACGTATCTGAGTGCGGTGGCCACAAACCACTACACTTGCTATGATGGGTTGGTGGCGATCAAGAGTAAGTTTGCTGATGCTCTTGCGGTGCCTCTCAGGGATCTGACGAAGCTTTACAGTGTGTCGCTTGGGTTGGTTTCACAGGCTGTGAGGAAAAACCAGAAGAAGCATAAGACGCGTAAACATGGGCTTCCCACCAAGAATTTCAAAGTGAGGCAGCCACTTGAAAAGCTTATTAAGGTATACTATTTTATATTTTTGTCATCTTTAATTCTTAACATAATGGTAGTTTTTTTATGGTTAAATTATTATTTTTACATAAGACAAACTACAACTGACCTGGATTAATCCCTGGATCTTTCCTCTCCGGCATATATGTCTACTAGCTCTTGTCACTTGAGCTATACCTTAAAGGACTTACATAATCAAATATCTAAATTGATGTTTTACATAATTTATCTACCTACATAAAACATTAATAAACCACAAGGGTGACACAAGTGATGAATGTGCATTTCCTTAAAGGATTTCACCTAGGCTAGCTCCTGGTCTGGGTTCGATCCCCTCATAGGTCAAAAATAATATCTTTGTGCTCATGAACATCACTACTGTATCCCGAACCAGATTAGTCATGTTGGGCCCTTTTCCCTGTGGAAACTGGTGGCCAAAAGAAAAAAAAAACATAAAACATTAATAATGTCCCCGAGGGTTAACTCAAGTGGTAAGAGCTTGGGGACATAAGGGTGGGAGGGGAAGGTCCAGGGTTCGAATCCTGGAAGGGAACTTTGAAGGGATTTTCTAACTTACTAACAACTAACCACTAAAATTTGCCTATAAAAAAAATAAAACATTAATAATAATGGGCGTACAATATTCCTGCAACACTCCACTAACATACATGCGGCGGTTTATAACATATTCAAATTTTTATGGAGTTTAAAAAGCGCCGCTAGCTAACATATATGTCAGTTGATTGTCATGATATTTGTTAGAAATTAGGGTATGATAATCATGGATAACTTTGAAGAATCGTGTTGAACACTTTCCGAACAAAGTATTTCGACCCTATTCTTGCCTGGGTTCACGAAATCCTTGTTGGGATAATTCTGAAGATCAATCTGCTTCAGGCAAATGAAGAACAGATCAAGAATGTAGAGCGTAATTTTGGTTTCTGTTTTCTGTATGTAAACTGAGGGCCAAATAACTCCTTTATAAGGAGTTTGTTTCAGGAATTGGAAAAACGGTTAATAAAACCGAATAATCACCCCGCCCGCTGACCTGGCAGCGGGACCCCAGCCAGGGGCTCCGCCCCTTGGAACCCCGCAATCTAATCGCGGTCAATTATGCGTAGGCTCAACAAGCGTGGGCTCCGCACTACCCTAACTCGTTTCCGAGCTTAACGCATAATTGCATCGGCCTTCAATAAATCACATTACTACTAAAATCCATTGATGATACTAAAATCACCAACAATATTTCTGTATATTTTCATGTTATTACTCAAAAAAATTACGCTCTATGACTCGTATATTACATGCCAAAGGCTTTGTTAAACGACCAACTGATCGACTTATAATCTAACAATGATTCTAAAAGAAATTTACCTATAACTCGTGCCGCATGCCTATATATATTGGCTAATAATGGTATATATGGATGAAAATAGACCGAGCTTTATTGAGTTTTTTAAAGTCCGAGTCTAATCTGTCACTAAACTCATTGCTCAAACATAGCCTCAGTATAATTGGTCTGAAAATTTACTTCATAATCAGGTATGCTAAGTCTATTCCTAAAGGACTTACATACTCAAATATCTAAATTGATAAGTCTCAACAAACATTTTTACATGCTAAAAAATTACATGTGAAAATGAAATGTTCTGGAATGGAATTCATAGTTACCCGTAAGATTTTAACCTTGAAGTTAAGGAATTTTGTTTCATCAAGTACCATTTAGGTCATCCATACTAATATGTAGAAGGATTTATCATTACACTTAATAAATTTAAGTCCATTTAACTATTAAGTTTTAATTTTAATAAATATTGATTTTTATAAAAATTAGCAGTCTTATATTGTTTGGAAAATGTTGGGTAGACATCGAGAGTGAGAAATTTGAAGAGAAGAAAGAAAAATAATAAATATGATAGGGGGTTGTCTAAATGACTCATGATAAAGTTTGGGTTAAATAACTCATCATTCAATCACATTGGAGATAAGTGAGTTAGAAATTTTAATTTTATTTATTAATTTATTTCCAACTCATTTATCTCCAATGTGATTGGATGATGAGTTATTTAACCCAAACTTTATCATGAGTCATTTAGACAACCTCATATGATATATGATGTAGTGTGATAATAAAAGAAAGATAAAGAGAAAAATGAAGTGTACGAAAGGTGTTTATACTGATGATGTTTACGTTTTATAACTGATATTTGTTTGTGTATGACTAAAAAGTTATTTAAAAAATTGTTTGGTCTGGGCCGGGCTCAGAGAAATCTAATTCATGAGTTAAAAGAGTTTCTTTATAAGTTCATTTAATAACATGTAGTAAAAACTTTATGCTAGTTTTTTTTAATAGATTAATGTTAGTTGTTAGTAATGTTAGTAATAATAATATGATTGAAGTGTGAATCACCATTCAATTTTCATCGAAGTTTATTAGTAATGTTTTCTATTTATGTTTACATGAGAAATCACGAGTTCAAATTTAGTCAAGGGATCAAACTCTATTTTGACTAGCTAGTATATACATATTTAATAACACAAACAATTTGCTTTCAAAAAAAAAATTGTAAAGCATGCTCCAACCTGGCCTAGTCATGTTTGTATCAAAAGCTGAACTCATGGTCAGACAATAAATTTTGACATTGAGTCAGCCTAATTTCAGATTTGAAGATCAATAAAGTGTAATTAAAAATGCAACCATTGGCCAAGTCAACCAGATCCATAGATTATTGGTCGGTTGCAGGTCAACCTTGTTGTTCTGAATTACTAAAAACTTGGGATAATAATTAATCTGACAACTTGATTAATGATCAGTCACGTGGTTCCTTGCTTGTTAATTTTGCCATTAGCAAATTAAAACCATGCACATGCAACGCGCTAAGTACCCCAGTTAGCACCTTCTCATACTCATACACCACATGCCACTGTTTATGCCTTGTAGTATTGGAAATAATTCTCTCATATATGCATCTTCTAATTGTTAATTAATTGTTAACTGTTAAGTAATGAAAAATTCGGTGATTTTAGCCGAGGTAAATCTTGGGTCATTTAGACAAAAAAATTGTTAATTAGTGAAACGTTATTTTGCTGCAGCTTCTTCACACAAAGTATAGTTGCAATAACTCATCCAATTGTGCTAGAAGTGAAAGGATTCTTAAAGAAAGTGAAAGCAGAGGAGTTCTGCTACACAACTTTGTGGTCGTTAGCCATGATGGCACAGACAACTTCACTTCCGTTGGAGACGCTATTGATGCAGCACCCAAGCATTTGAAGCCTGAAGATGGCTATTTTCTCATCTATGTCAAAGAAGGAAACTATGAGGAGTATGTAGCTGTTCCCAAAGAAAAGAAGAATATCTTGCTTATTGGTGACGGAATCAACAAGACTTGCATCACAGGAAATCACAGTGTCATAGATGGTTGGACAACTTTCAATTCTTCAACCTTTTGTAAGTAAATGTTCCTCTTTTTTGCTTGATAATTCAACATAGTGCCCAAGTGACGTGTGCACGCGCATATATATAGGATTGTCTGCTAAGGAATCTGAATCGTTTCATTAAAGATCGAATGACTAAAATGTTAAGCTTATTTCTGCTGCCTAATATTGATGAAATATATGAGTCGACCGATCTTTGATTGAACAACTAAGATTTCTTGACTGCATGAATGTAGGATTGTCTGAGTGACTCCGTGAACCTACAGTGCACTTGAAGTGATATGAATTTCTGATGAATTTTTTAAGGAGAAGCTGAGAAATCCCACAAATATATTGAGAAAGTTTTAAGCCATACATTTGTATCCAAATGATAATTACATGTTATTGTGGTGTTAAACTAATGGTAATAAAAATTAGCATAGTTGGTTGGTTAATTTAAGTGGTAGATACTTGATTTCCTTTAAGCAATGTCTTGAGTTTGAATTTTTGTATGGAAAAAGCAAATCCATTAGAAGAGCTGGCCTCATCAAGATTTGAATGTTCCCGACTCAATTGCAATTGCCTTCTGTGAAGGATAGTTGTGTTAAACCAAAAACTAAACTTTTTCTTATAACTATGTTGGAGATTTTTCAACTAAAATATTCAAGTAACTTCATTTATCAGTACCGTCTGAAACAAACACACTCAAGTCTTAATTACTATGTTCATTGCAGCTGTCTCCGGAGAAAGATTTATTGCAGTGGATGTCACATTCAGAAACACAGCAGGCCCTCAGAAGCACCAAGCAGTAGCAGTGAGGAACAATGCAGACCTGTCCACATTCTACCGTTGCAGCTTTGAGGGCTACCAAGACACTCTCTATGTCCACTCCCTCAGGCAATTCTACAGAGAATGTGACATCTACGGAACCGTCGATTTCATCTTTGGCAATGCTGCAGTGGTCTTCCAGAGCTGCAACATCTATGCCAGGAAACCAATGCCAAACCAGAAGAACGCCATCACGGCACAAGGCAGAACTGATCCCAACCAAAACACTGGAATTTCAATACAGAATTGCAGGATTGATGCTGCACCAGACTTGGCTGCAGCTTTGAATTCCACTAAGAATTTCTTAGGCAGGCCATGGAAAGTGTATTCCAGGACTGTGTTTTTGCAGTCATACATTGGTGATTTGATTTATCCTGCTGGATGGTTAGAGTGGAATGGCACTGTTGGGTTAGACACACTCTTTTATGGCGAGTTCAACAACAATGGACCTGGTGCTGATACCAACAATAGGGTAAAATGGCAGGGTTACAGTCTCTTGAATGCTACTCAAGCTTTGAACTTCACTGTCCTTAATTTTACCTTGGGGGGTACATGGCTTCCTGAGACAGATATACCCTACACTGGAGGACTTGATGACTGAAGTTATACTGAAGTAGTAAATTTGTTTCATTCATTTGCTAGTTGTAACATCGCTTTTTTTATTTTAGGAGAGTTTGACAAGACCGAAGTCCTCAGTTTCCATTTGGTGTCCTCTTCCTTGTACCACCAATCATACTGTGTCATGTCATTTAAAATCTAGTCATGCTAGGTTATAATTGTCGTACCCATACCTACATGTAATAATTTGATTAGTGGGACATGGGAGAGAACACTAAATGAGGACAAATGATCTTCATCCGAGCTCAATAAAGGCCACATCATGAATATTTGGATGAAATTCTAAATTTTATATGTAAAATAAGGTTATCATTCGTGTATCTTTATGGATGTTTATGTAAACTTATTTGGTAGTAAAGTCTCTACTAATTGTGTGCAAATTTGCATGCATTCACTGTCCTAACCAGTAACCAGTTATCATTTAAATTAAATTACCATTAAATTGGGAAAACAAAATTCTAGACTCTATTAACCTGATATGGGATTGAACTTTTTTGTAAGCAAAATAATATTAATAGGAGTACATGGGGTACTCCAAGCCATAGTACATTAAAAAAGACAGAGATCATAGATAGGCCTACTCAAAGAAAAACAAAGCCTGCCTTATACAATGTATAAGATCAATGATCCACTTTGCAAAAAGGAACCTACCTTATGCCTTGGTGCAAACATAACATAATATGAAAGTGGGTACAGAAATGTCTCTAGCAGGTTAAAAGAGTTTCAGGAGAAGCCTCAAACTAATCAATCAATATGGTGACAAAATTACTAAAAACAAGAATATCATGGGAAAGGAGAAAACAACATTACAGACAAATTTGACAAAGTAAGGCTTAACTGCATCATATGTTGTGTATAAATGTATCCAAGCTGTCACATAGAAGACTTAAAGGGGGTACCAGAAGATGGGATCCATTTATCCCCTGAAAGAAAGGACTTGACTGTAAACTTGCTAGCTTGTTTACTGGTAATGGTTTTCAAACCCTTCCATTTAACCCTATTCTTTGTTGAAGCACCTTGTCCAACATTCTGATATTCAGCATAGAATATGGTGTCTGGTGCTGAGTTCCCCACCCATGGTAACCATCCATTTGGACTAATGAAGCTGCCCAACGTGGATTGCATAACTACAGTGGTTGAGTAATTCTTCCAGGGTCTTCCCAGGTATGTTTGGACATAACTCAAGTTCCCAAATGGCGAAATGCTGCAATTCTGAATTGAAATCCCTGTGTTCATGTTAGGGTCAGTTTTTCCCTGCGCTGTGATTGTGTTCTGCTGACCCTGCATTGGGAGCTTTGGCAAAATGTTGCAGTTTTGTAAGACAGCTGCAGAGTTGCCAAAAATGAAGTCAACTGTTCCGTAGATGTTGCATTCCCTGTAGAATTGGCGATTGGAATGAACATAAAGAGTGTCCTGATATGCATCAATTTGACATCTATAGAAAACTGCTAAATCAGCACTTGTCATTAGTGCCACTGCTTGGTGCTTCGCTGCACCAGCTGTGTTCCGAAAGCCCATGTCCCTTGCAATGAAATTCTTCCCAAACACAGCTGAATATTGCACCAAAAAACAAACAAGAATGTTAATCACCTACTTGTACAAATTGTGTTGGAAAACACTGCAACAATAATTCTTACATAACAAAATTTCGATCTTAGAACTCGAGTTAGCTCCAACTCAACCCCGAAACCGAGCTCAAGGTGAGGATGACTCTATCCTTTGTAAGAAATTATTTACTGGCCAAATTACTCTAGTCAAATTGAGACCTCTCAACACGGCATCTGGATCCTCTTCCACAAATCTCTCTCCAACCTCCCTCGAGTCTCATTATAGCCATTGATTTGTTTGTTAGATGGTTGAGATTGACTTAAGAAAAAATGTAATTATTTTATTGAAATATTACATTGTTTATTTAGAATGGCCGGACGCTCAAGCAGCTGGAGAAGATCCTAGCTCCCTGGATATTTGGAGCATCAAGTTTGCAGACTAGACATTTGAGGGTGGCTCACTAAACAGATCTATGATAGACTTTCATAACATTTTAAAATTAAGTTAGACTGAACTTTATCTAAAAAACTAGCTAGGGCCGAGGACAGCTATATACTATATAAGGACTTATTTGATCTCTAGTTAATGTGAAATCTCTCACCATTAGATTCGATGCTCCTTTTTATTATTAGCCTATAGACATTATGCTCACTCAAGAATTGATATGCTACTATTAAATTTCAACTTAATGAGAAGTGTGACATACCAAATGTTGCAGATGAAAATGTTGGGGTGCCATCCACAAAGTTAAGGCTTGCAGATACAACTGTAGCATTCATACCATCACCAATGATCATGACATTCCATTTAGTCTTCTCCACCCTGACATTTTCATAATAAATCCCCTTCTTCACGTAGATTACAGTCCTATTGTCACTCTTTTCAGGGACATGTTTGAGTGCTGCAGAAATTGTTTTGTATTTTCCACTCCCATCTTTGGCCACAACAATGTCAGCTTTCTTCTTTAAATCATCTGCTTGAAGCAGCTTCCGGTCTTTAGATTGAAGCCACTTTGGTTGTTCATCGTGGTGATTGGGGAAACTCATCAAGCGCCGCCTCAAGTTCACTGCGCTTGCGGCCTTGTTAAGCCAATTGATGATGGCAAGGCTGTTACTGGTGAGCTCTGTTGAATTTTTGAGATTGCTCACATCACTGGTTTGCAATGAGGCTTCACCAAAGCCATCAATGCAAGTCTGCTGGTAAGTACCTGTTTCAGCAGATGAATAAACAATTTCAGTATAGATGTGTTAGAAGTCACACGTTAACTATATATATGGCCAAATAAGTAGTACTTATAAAATGTAGAGTTATACTTAGGTAGCATTTGACCCAACTTGTTTTTAGAGCTTAAAAGCTACTTACAAGTTTAAACTAAAAATGGGAGCTTTAAAATTTAAGCTAAAGCTGTTTGGTGTTTTCATATTTTTGCATCTTCAATGTTACTTTTCTAAACTAAAATTTGTTTGATCAATAATCTATACCACTATACCCTTCACATGTGTTCTGGGAATGAACATTGAGGAAAGGTATAGTACCTAAGGGTAGAGAGATTGTGCTAGAGAGAGAGAGTAAGAGAGAGAATGCTGAATTTTATGTGTTACTTCATCAAATGAGCCAAAAGTCCCTTACAATTGATAACTACCTCCTATTTATAGAGCTTGGGTACTACCTATTGGGCCAATTGGGCCTCCGAGATCAAGGCCCATCTGAAGGCCAGGGCCCCGCCTCAGGGCGGGATACATGCTGGGCGTTGCCCCTCTAGGGGCTCGCCCAGTCCACTAGTCCACAAGACACCGAGCTCGAGGTACGAGAGCTAAGGGTGTCTTTTAAATGCTGTTACATGTCTTATTGTACACCGGAATCTACACTGCCAACATGGCTTGAGAAAAGAGAAGTTAACTATATCGCCAACATGGCGTGAGCAAAAGGAAACTAGCATTTTCAGTTACCCAGTCCACTGACTTGACGAGCAAACCAAGCTGGCAAGTCCACAAGTCCGCAAGCGGCGAGAACGACTACTTTGTATTGGTGATAAGTTGGAGCAGGTGTATGATCGCTCGCCGGCGGGAAAGGTGGCAGGCATGGGTCATGTGCCGATCATTCAATCATTGACTGGCGGTGACCCCGGCGAGCGACTGAACTTCGTTGTTGGTGTCAATCGTCAGGCGATGGCGTTTGATCCTTATAGTGGCGAGGCTTTTCGCGCTTTCCCTTATTTTAAAACCCTTTCAAATTTCTATCTGCCTCACGTGGCTGCCCCACGTGATGTGTTGGTTACATCAATTTCCCTCTTTCTCCGGAACCGTCACTTCACCTTTCATAACCGTCCCATCGTGCGCAGTAACTCCCCTTTGCACGCGACCCACCTCCCCAAAACCATCATGACTTCCAACCTTCCACACGCGTCCAACACGCGTCACCCTTCCAGCTTCTCCCCTTCTCCTATAAAAACCCTTCTTCCCCACTGTCATCCCTTTCCGAGACCCCTCTTCACTTCCCTAATCGCTTACCAAACTCCTTCTGCCCACTTCCGCTCCGGAGCCGTCGCTTATCACCCTTTCCGCTACCCACTCTTCACATCCTACTCCGGTGAGTCCCACTGTCCTTATCTTTACATCGCACACATACTGATCTTTTCCTTTCTTTCACTTCACTGTCTTCTAAAAATGGCTTCAAACCCTACCTCCCCTAATCACTCTTCTTCCTCCTCCGAAAGCGACCCTGACTCCACCGCTGCCGGCGGCCTCCGTTTAGAGGTTCCGGAGATCCCAGCTCACCGACTAAAAACCTACGCCACTCTGCCCCTTCCAGTCCAAGTAGCCCCCAAACACGAGGCTATAGATCAACCTTCCATCTTCCAAGATAGCGATCCCATTGTGCAATTCGTGAACTCCCTGGGTGGCTTGTCCAATGACGATGAGTTTAACGCCAAACTCAGGATCTGGGTTTGCAGTCCCGGGGATCGCCCCTGGCTTCACAAGCCAGACGGCGACGTAAAGAGATCCCATTTTTTCTTTGCGTACGAATACATGTTTAGCGAGCTTGGAATCAGGCTTCCTTTCTCGCCCTTTGTCCAAACCGTCCTCCGCGACATCAACGCGGCTCCCTGTCAACTCCACCCTAACGCCTGGGCCTTCATTCGATGTTTTGAAATCCTAAGCGCCGCTGTCGGCATCGCCCCATCCCCCACCAGTTTCTTCTACCTTTACGACGTCGACCCCAAGTCCATCAAAAACAAAGGATGGATTTCCTTGAAGGCCCGAGCCGGCCGGAAGTGTTTGCATCCCCACAAAAGTAACGCGAAGTCCTCCTTCGCACGAAAGTACTTCCGTGTGGCGGTTCATCCCGCCTACCCAGAGGCATTCACCCTCAGAGACGGGACCGCCCTCTTTCCTCTTTACTGGACAGAGAAGCCCAACGGGATCACCGATCCTTCAGAGGATTCCTTGTCCGCCAACGATAAAGCCTTTCTTAATCTCCTTGCCCCACTTCCCATCCTTGACTGCACAACAGTCCTTGAGGGCGCTGACCTCTCAAGAACTCCCAAATACTTAGGTTGCCCATAGCTCACTTTTATTATTGACATTTCCTTTCTCGACTCCTATGTTATCACTGATCGTTTTTTTTTTATTGTTACAGAAGATATGAATTTCACGAACGCCGAGCTCCTGAAGGCCCGCGAGAGGAGAATGGCTCGCTTTTCCCCAAAATTCAACACTGAGGGCGACGCGAAAAAACGGGGCGGTGCTGAGAACCAAGCCGAGAGCACCAAAGCTCCCAAGAGGAGAAGATTGACCAAAGCCTCCTCCGACGCCGGCACATCCAACCCTGGCGCTCAGCCCACCACTGCTGCTGCGCCTAAAGGCAAAAATGTCGCTGAAGCCTCTGTCGCCGCAGCTACCGAGCCAACCGCCGTACCAGCTTCTTCTCCTGCCTCCGCCGGTGCGACCGCTGCTGTTGCCGCTGAGTCCTCTATTGGCGCCACAGCCGCCTCCGCCGGCGTTAACGCCACAAAAGCTGCTGCGTCTTCCGACACTCCTATTGGAGATAAGGAAAAAGAAAATGAAACCCCAAAGTCTCCCCCTCGCCAAGATGCGCCTCCTAGCCCGCCCTCAACACATGATGCGGGCTCCATGCCTTCCCCGCCTCATCAAGGGGAAAAATCCTGTCCTGGCGCTGCCACTACCTCTGAAGCAGCTCAAATTGAACAAGCCCCTGCTCCCGAGGTCGGTTCTTCAAGCTATTATAATATGCTCCCCAACGCCATTGAACCCTCAGAATTCTTACTTGCTGGTCTCAACCGTGACGTTATAGAAAAAGAAGTTTTGAGTCGGGGCCTGAATGACACCAAGGAGGAGACTCTTGCTTGCCTCCTACGCGCTGGGTGCATCTTTGCTCACACGTTTGAGAAGTTCAATGCCGCCAACGTTGAAGCTGAGCGGTTGAAGGCCGAAAGTGCTAAGCATCAAGAAGCCGCCGCTGCTTGGGAAAAGCGTTTCGACAAACTGGCGACGCAGGCAGGAAAAGACAAAGTCTATGCCGACAAGATGATTGGCACGGCGGGGATTAAAATCGGCGAGCTGGAGGATCAGCTGGCGCTGATGAAGGAAGAAGCAGATGAGCTTGATGCAAGCCTTCAAGCTTGCAAGAAGGAAAAAGAGCAAGCTGAGAAGGACTTGATCGCCCGAGGCGAGGCGCTGATTGCTAAGGAGTCAGAGCTTGCCATACTGTGCGCTGAGCTGGAGTTAGTGAAAAAGGCGTTGGCGGAGCAAGAGAAAAAGTCTGCGGAGTCCTTGGCCTTGGCGAAATCTGACATGGAGGCGGTGATGCAGGCTACGTCCGAGGAGATCAAGAAAGCGACCGAAACTCATGCCGAGGCCCTCGCCACGAAAGATGCTGAGATTGCTTCCCAACTAGCAAAGATCAAAAGTCTAGAGGACGAGCTGGCGACGGAGAAGGCCAAAGCCATTGAGGCGAGGGAACAAGCCGCTGACATCGCCCTTGACAACCGCGAGCGCGGTTTCTACCTCGCCAAAGATCAGGCCCAACATTTGTACCCGAACTTTGACTTTAGCGCCATGGGAGTAATGAAAGAGATAACCGCCGCAGGACTGGTTGGTCCCGACGATCCTCCCCTGATTGACCAAAACCTCTGGACAGCGACTGAAGAAGAAGAGGAAGAAGAAGAACAGGAGAAAGAAAACAATGAATAATGTAATTTTTAACATTACTTTTATCTTTTACTGTCACCTTGTAGTGTACTTTTCCGCCATTCGTCTATGTTTAAGCAACCCTTCGCCATAGCTTTTTATATCGCCGTTGGATATTTTGTAAGTCATATTGGAATGCTTTCGCCGTACACTACTCGCCTTCCCTCCTATTCATTCGCCGACCTTATATCTTGCGCTATTTTTCACGCGTCATATGATTGAATTACGCCTAACGATTTCGTGCCTTAATTTTAACTAGGACTTGTTGCTTGGTATTCCACCACCAAGACTTTAGACGTTTTTTCCCTAATAGGAAGAAACGGCCTCCATTCTCGAGGACTTCGCTCGGGGCTTTGCCCGCTCGGGGCTTACAATGCTTGGATCCCAATGGCCATTTGGGGGTCCCAAGACTTTTGCCTAGTTAACGGCGCTCGTCGTATTCTGGCGAGACTTACCCAGCACATCGTTTACGGGACCGGCGATCACGTCAGACTTTCCGGAGGGTGATTCCCAGGCGTCAAAGGCCATTTGTGGAATCGCCACAACCTTCAGGGTTCCAGCAAGCCCCTTTGGGGATCAAGCTTGTCCCACTTAGTGATCGCCGTAATTCTTTATGTCGATCGGCAATTCCGATCGTCAGGGAATCCCTGGAATTTTTTGGACACGAATTTCGTGAATTTTCGTTTTATTTTATTGATTTGTCGTTGCAGTACATTGGAGAATTTGAGAACACTTCGGAAAATCTTAAAGATATCTGGCTCCGGCGATTCCGCCTTGTTCACTTTCTCGCCTGCGATCAACTATAAAAGTAGCGCAAGCTCAAACCATTGAACGATCGAGGTAACCGCCTCCCATCAAGCTCCTCTAAGTGATAGGCCCCATTACCAAGAACTTTAATAATGCGGTAGGGCCCTTCCCAGTTGGGAGTAAGCTTGTTCCCCGGGGCTCCCGATCGCCACTTGAGGACCAGGTCGCCAACCTGCAAATCTCGGACGCGAACCCTGCTGTTGAACTTTGCCGCCACGCGCTGCTTCATCGCTGTTTCCCGAATGTGCGCCTCGTCGCGCGTTTCCGACAAAAGGTCCAGCTCCACCGCCATGTTGGCCTGATTTTCCTCTTCAAAACCTGGTCGAGTCCGCCATGTAAAGTTGTCAATCTCCACCGGCAACATTACATCTACCCCGTAGGTCATTCTAAAGGGGGTTTCCCTTGTAGTAGATTGCTCGGTGGTGTTGTACGACCACAGCACCGCCGGAAGTTCATCCAACCAAGCTCCCTTAGCCTCCGCGAGTCGTCGTCTTAGTCCTCGTAGGATTACCCTGTTTGCAGATTCCACCTGCCCGTTCGTCTGCGGATGCTCAACAGAGGCGAACCTCATCTGTATGCCCATTTCCTTGCAGAACTCCCTTGTTTGACAGCTTGAAAACTGGGTCCCATTGTCAGATACGATCGCCCTTGGGATCCCGAACCTGCAAACAATACGCTTCCAGTAGAAATTGACTATCTTTGCAGAAGTAATCTTGGCCAAGGGTTCCGCCTCAATCCATTTAGTGAAGTAGTCCACCGCCACCAATATAAACTTCATTTGTGCCCTGGCGGTCGGGAAAGGTCCTACTAAGTCCACACCCCACATGGCGAAAGGCCACGGGGCGCTCATCGTTACCAACTCTTTTGGCGGTGCCTTAGACAAATCCGCGAACACTTGACACTCCTTGCACTGCTTCACGAAGTCCATACAATCTTTCCTGAGGGTGGGCCAGTAAAAACCCGCCCTCAACACTTTGCAAGCCAAAGACCTTCCCCCGATGTGGCTCGCGCACACTCCTTCATGTACTTCAGACATTATCGCTTCGTACTTCTCTGGCGGTACACATTTCAACAATGGCGTCGAGAAACCACGGCGATACAAGTGTCCGTCAATGAGAGTATAGTGACTCGCCTCCTGCTGCTGCTCCTTCGTGCATTGCTCCACTTCTGCCGAGTCCCCCGCCAAGATAGATATTATGGGATCCATCCATGTTCTCCCTCTGTTCACGCAGGCCATGAGCTCGCCTTCGATGCTTGGGTACGCCAGCGTTTCCTGAATCACACTTTTGTTATTGCCGGGCTTCCGCGTGCTTGCCAGTTTGGCTAGCGCGTCCGCCCGCTGTTTTTCTGCCCGAGGAACGTACTCCACCACGACCTCTTGAAAGAGTGTCATCAAATACAGTACCCGCTCAAGGTACTTGATCAGATTAGGATCTTTGACCTGGAAAGTTCCCTTCACTTGATTCTCCACCAATTGTGAGTCCGTTCTTATCAACAAACTCCTGATCTTCACTTCCCGCGCCAACTTCAATCCGGCGATGAGAGCTTCATATTCTGCTTGGTTGTTCGTTGCTTTGAACTCGAACTTCAGAGATTGCTCCAACACTAGTTCCCCCGGCCCTTCTAACGTTACTCCCGCGCCGCTGCCGCTACTATTGGAGGATCCATCCACGAAGAGAGTCCACTGAGTGTCCACTCTTTCAAACCGATCTGGAGTCAACTCGACCACAAAGTCAGCTAGTGACTGCGCACCAACCGTGCCCCGCTTATCGTATTGCAAACCATACTCTGACAATTCAACCGACCAGGCGACCAATCTACCTGATAAATCCGGTTTTTGTAATACTTGTCTCAAGGGCAAATCCGTCCGCACCTTTACGGGAAAACTCTGAAAATAAGGTCTCAACCGCCGGGCGGTGACGAGGACCGCCAGCGCCGCCTTCTCAATTTTCTGATATCTGACCTCCGCGCCCTGGAGTGTGTGACTAACAAAATAAACAATTCGATGCTCGCCATCTATCTCCTGCAACATCACAGAACTCAGAGCACTATCGCTCACAGCAAAATACAAATGTAGCGGGTGTCCCTGCATTGGTTTCGACAAGATTGGCGGTGACGATAGGAGTTCCTTGAGGCGAACAAAAGCTTCCTCACACTCCGCCGTCCACTCGAATGCGACATTCTTACGAAGACACTTGAAAAAAGGAAAAGATCTGTCACCAGACTTGGGAAGAAACCGAGATAAAGCTGCTATTCGCCCCGTCAAACGTTGGACCTCTTTCACATTGGAAGGGCTTTTCATCTGCTGAATCGCCTTGCATTTTTCTGGGTTTATCTCGATTCCTCTGGATGTGATCATGAATCCCAAAAACTTGCCCCCCTGAACACCAAAAGAGCACTTCTCCGGATTGAGGCGCATACTGTGCTTCCTTATTTCGCCAAATGCTTCCTCCAGATCTTGATGATGGTCTAAACCTCGTACTGATTTAACAATCATGTCATCAACGTAAACCTCCATGTTTCTTCCCACCTGCCCAGCAAAAACCCTATCCATCAATCTTTGGTAGGTAGCCCCAGCGTTCTTTAGTCCAAACGGCATGGTGCGATAGCAATAATTGACTCTGGCAGTCATAAAAGCCGTTTTGTCCTCGTCTGCCGGGTGCATGCGGATTTGATGATAGCCAGAGTAAGCATCCATCAAGCTAAGCAGTTCGTTGCCCGAGGCACCATCAACAAGGCTATCGATGCTGGGAAGGGGATACGAATCTTTTGGACATGCTTTGTTTAAGTCTGTGTAATCTACACACATTCGCCATTTCCCGTTCGCCTTCTTCACCATTACGACGTTCGCCAACCACGTCGGATACTTCACTTCCCTGATGAACTCTGCCGCCAGCAACTTGTCGACCTCCTGTTGCACCGCCTTCCCTTTGTCGCCACCCAAGCGCCTCCTAAGTTGTGAAACTGGCTTGACACTTGGATTCAATGCTAATCGATGGCATATGAAGTTTGGATCAATTCCAGGCATGTCTTTGCAGCTCCAAGCAAACAAGTCTAAGTTCTCCCCAAGCAGTTTTGTCAGGCGCGTCTCCTGCTCTTCCGTCAGTCTGGTCCCAATCTTCAAAGTGCGATCGCCAAACTTTAGCGCCTTCGTTTCCTCAATTGGCGTGGGCCTATTTACTCGCCCCTCGCCCCGGGGATCAAGATTTTCATCCGAAGCTTCGATTTCATAACATCTATGACCAACCAACGCACTCTTCTTGCCGTACAAGTTAAGGCAATTATTGTAACACTCCCTCGCCATCTTCTGGTCCACCTTCAGCTTTCCCACCTTTCCACTGCTTAGCGGATACTTGACCGCTAAGTGGGCTGTCGAAATTACAGCACAAAGGCGATTCAATGTATTTCGCCCAATGATGACATTGTAGGATGCTACCACCTGGAGAACCAGATACCTTACCTTCAAAACCCTAGCACACTCGTCTTCCCCAAATATTGTGTCTAGATCAATGTATCCCCGCACCATTACTTGCTCCCCCGCGAAACCTACCAAGGTTCCCGCGTATGGAGTTAGATCATTGTCAGTTAGTCCCAACTTGTCAAATGCATCACCATAGATAATATCAGCCGAACTACCCTGATCCAGGAGTACCCTTCTAACGTTGAAACTGTTCATCCTTAACTGCACCACAATCGGGTCGTCCTTATGAGGCTTTATCCCCTCAAAGTCCGCCATCGAGATTGTTATGTCAGGGTGTACGAATCCAAAAGCGACCTCATGAACGGAATTAACGGCACGAACATGGCGCTTACGCGCCGCATGAGTGTCGCCACCGCCGCCAAATCCCCCGGCGATGGTGTTGATGGTCCCGACGGGCGGTCCTGAGTGTTGAGCGAACGTGTCATCAGCCCCTTTTGTGGCGATAGCCGCTGATTCTTGCTTTTTCTTGCCCTTAGTGTCCGCTCGCTCCTCCTCCCGCTTGTGCGCTTTGTTTTGATCGCCACCATTGCGCCACTGGCCTTGACGATTTCCTTGATATCCCGCCCGAATCAACTTATCAATCTCCCGCTGCAAAGTCCAACAGTCATCCGTATCATGCCCGGCGGACCGGTGGAGCTCGCACCACTTCTTGGGATTGGCGTCCCGTGGCTGATACTTTGGGGCCTCCGGCTCATCCACTAGATTTGCGTCGCTTGCCCCTCGGAGCATATCCGATGCATCTGTGTTCATCACCATATCAGTTTCCTCCCGCTGGCGATGAGACTTAGATTGCCAAGGCCGACGTTGTTCATAATCATCGCGCCGTGGATACAACTGTTCCTTGGTCGGTTTGAATACCGGCTTCCCCTTACCTGGCCTCTGCTGTTTGCCATCCCCCTTATCTTCGCCGCTCCTATCTTTTTTCACGCGCTTGGGCGACGTGTCGCCCTTTTCCAACTTCGCGCGCTTTCTTTTGAAAGCGTCGTCCTCCTCGTCGAGAATATAAGTGCTGGCACGAGCACGCATCTCTCCCATCGAGCGCGCCGGCTTACGTGTCAATTTGCTGTTCAACCCTCCCGGCAGCAAACCGTTTTTAAATGCTAAAGCACAAGCTCGAGGCTCCTCGTCCTCTACCTTTACCGACGCCGCGCTATACCTTGCCATGTACTCTTTCAGTGACTCCCCTTCCTGCTGGCGAATATTGTATAGGTCATTGATCGTCACCGGCTGATTCTTATTTGCCGAGAATTGCACTAGAAACTTGGATGAGAAGTCTCTGAAATTTGAAATCGATCCACGCGGCAAAGTTGTGAACCACGCCATTGCCGTCGATTTGAACGTCGATGGAAACATCCTGCACTTCACCGCATCTGACGCCGCAATTATCACCATTTTCGTATTAAAGTACAGTAGATGATCTTTCGGATCGGAATCTCCGCTGTAAGAATCCAGAACTAACGTTTTCATGTTATCCGGAATCGCCACACTCTCGACATCTTCCGAGAACGGACGGAACTCAGCCACGGAATCTGCTTCTCTGCTTCCATCATCTCGCTGCTCGCGACGGTAGAAATCTAACTGAGCCTGTAGATGCTCATTCCGCTGCTGGATGTTGCCAATGCTGCGCATCAAATGGCGCCATTGCTCCTGCGTCACCGCCGGTTGTTGTTCCGGAGCAGGTGAATTCCCTGGTGAGTGCTCCCGAGATCCCACCTGTGAAGGCGATGGAGGAGGTGGTGGTGATGGAGGAGGAGAGGGCGACTGTACTCCTGCCGTTCGCACCGGAGAATCCAGGTCCACACGATGAGGCCGCCGAGGCGGCGAAATCCGCTGTCGCATTGGTGAATGATGTTGCCTCCTGCGTCGAGTCTCCATCTAAACCAGAAACGATGCAAACTCGATCGGAAAACCAACACTAGTCACAGAATCAAAATCGGAAAACCAGAGAGTTGCCTAATCACAATCAGAGGTAACTTCATGCACAATCACAATCAGAGGTAACTTCATGCACAATCAATCCACGTGAATGGGAGTAGAAAGTTTACAGTCCCCACAGACGGCGCCAAATGTTCTGGGAATGAACATTGAGGAAAGGTATAGTACCTAAGGGTAGAGAGATTGTGCTAGAGAGAGAGAGTAAGAGAGAGAATGCTGAATTTTATGTGTTACTTCATCAAATGAGCCAAAAGTCCCTTACAATTGATAACTACCTCCTATTTATAGAGCTTGGGTACTACCTATTGGGCCAATTGGGCCTCCGAGATCAAGGCCCATCTGAAGGCCAGAGCCCCGCCTCAGGGCGGGATACATGCTGGGCGTTGCCCCTCTAGGGGCTCGCCCAGTCCAACATGATACACTCATCTAAACATTTTATCAAATGGTTGACATGCAAGCTTATACATCATCTGTACATTGCATTGAAAGCTTTAAACAAGTTATCCGTGGAGAAAGGTGAAGAAAACCATCGTATCTTTGATAAAACCCACCAAAATTAACCCCTCCCAGATCATGTTAAATTCTTTTAAAAGTCAGAAAAAATCACAAAGGCAACAGCCATAAAAGACATCGCATCTGTGACATTTGTTAGCAGAGTTCATCACCAACCTCATAACTCAACCACTCCACGTCTCCGCCCCTTTCCTCTCTCTTTCTCTCTCCCCGTGCAGGGGAAAGGCAAAACTACTTTGTTCCCATGCAGGGAAAGGTGTTTGTGAGAGCTTATACGGTGGTAATAGATTAATCACTTATAAGTTTATGGGGTCCCTGATGTTTTAGAAATGTGCGATTTACGTCCTCCGTGTTTAAAACGTGCAGTCAAGCTCCCTGATGTTTCTAAAACGTGCGATCGAAGCCCTTCTGTACATATCCGTTTGGTTCCGTCTGTTGACCAAACGGAGCCGCGTCCACGTGTAATAAAACGAGCGAATTTACTCCCTAATCTTTCATCTTTGTGCCATTTGCCTCCCTAATATTTAAAAACAAAATTTCAAAAAATAAATCTTTAACAGATTGTAACAAAAAACGATAATTAATTTGTTTCAGAAAAAAAAATATATCATTAATTTTGAATGAAAACAAATCATTCATTATCAAAGTAACACAATCTGAAACAGATTCAAATCAACAACAATTCAAGAAAAAATATTGAATCTTCAATTCATGTTCGTTAACAAAACAACACCTTTATCAAAAATAGTAATAACAATTTTCTCACTAGTTCATCTTCCACTTTCAAACACACACATTACTCTCAATCTTTCATGAAAAAACAGATCCAGCACAAACAAAAAACACATAAATAATGCAAGAAACTAGAATTCCAGGAATATGGGAGGAGGTAAAACCCCCATAAAATTTAGAGAGGGATAAGCCCATTTCATCTCATCGGATTTAGCCACACATTCATCTTTCAGAATCATCGTTGCCCTCTCTGGCTGAAATTCGTGGTCATTGCAAAACCTCAGAGCCACATCCAGATCGGCAGCAAGCCATCAGTTACTACCCAGAAAACCCAGAAATCATCAAAGCAACGAAACCCAGAAAGGAGAGTGGAACTAGGGGATTTGCAGGAGGTGATAGCGTTACTTGTGAGCATACTGGAGTGGCGTTCTACATGTTTAAGGATGATGTCCTTACTGAAGTTGTGAGAGTTGAGATTTAGGGATTTGAACAGAAAATATTGATGTCGATTTTGTAGATGTGGGTTTTGTAATGGAGAATAGCAGGTTCAGATCTAAAGGAGAAGAAGAAGAAGAAGATAGTGAGTTCAGAAGGAAGAGGTGGTGGTTTGGGGTTGGTTGTATATGGTAGACCTTGGTGGTTATGGCTATGATGAAGAGAGTGAGATTACAGGTGAAACAGATTAACTGATTTGGATTTTTTATAATTTATATTTAGTTATATTCTGATACTATTTAGCGTTTTAGTTAAATTGTTTTATTTTAAATTTTATTGAAACATGAGGGAGTAAATTTGCTCGTTTTAAACATTAGGGAGACAAATTGCACAAAGATGAAAAATCAGGGACTAAATTAGCTCGTTTTATTACCCGTGGACGCAGCTCCGTTTGGTCAACAGACGGAACCAAACAGATATGGACGGAAGGGCTTTGATCGTACGTTTTAGAAACGTCAGGGAGCTTGACCGCACGTTTTAAACACGGGGGACGCAAGTCACACATTTCTGAAACATCAGGGACCCAAACTGGAATTAAGCCTAAATTCTTATATTATATGATTATTTAGAAGAGTTTATATAAATAGATTATTATCTACTTACCTATAAGTTTTGAAATTATTTTTATAAATTCTTCATATTTACTTATAATGAGTACTTATATTTATTTATAACTTATTTTTAATTTATTTCAATAAGTTTTTTATATAAACTTATAAATGATCGCTTGGTATAAATAAATAACCAGTGTAGAAAAAAATATTTTGTACTATAAAAAATAATCTACTTTAAAAAAAAAAAATAACCTACTCATATAGAGTGATTTTCCAAATATGAGAAGGTAAAAAGAAGCTGACTCAAACATAGCTTGGTCCAAATTTTAAAAGAAAACAAACCCTATTTAAGAATTGGCTTATTGGGTCACGACCCACCTAAACTTCAATTAAATGAACATTTTCCAAGCCAAAATGCCAAATCCGCAAGCAACGGTGGCTCGCATCAATCTAGCTTGTGAGGAACTTGCTCAACCCCTGCCTAATGATCCAGGCATTTTTGCATCCTAAGCGAGTGGCTCCTCCCGCCCCCAATCCTTTAATTTCCATGGAGTGAGGCTTGCCCTTCCTAGCACCATAAGAATCATTGTGGATGCTGCGTTCAGAGCACCACTCATGAGAAGTGCAATTGGAATTATCCTAAAGGACTCCTCCAACAGACGGATCTTCTCCCAAGTGAACAAGGTGTTTGCTCCCTCCCCTCTCTGTGCAGAAAATCTCACAGTTAGAGAAGCCATGGCCTTGGCTCACAGCCTGCAGATTGGATGTGTCTTCAGTTGGATTCCAAGGGAACAAAACCAGGAAGCTCACGGGCTGGCAGCTACAGGAGTTGGATGAGTTTCCCCTGGTTTCCCCTTTGGTGCACTGAGCAGTTTTTGGTGTACTTGCTTAGACTGAGTTTTCTGTAGCCTCGGTTATGAGCCTTTATTTCGCTGCCTTTGCCCCTGGTAGTTAGTGTACCTAATTTGCTGAACTTGCTCTCAATGTTTTTCTCTTATGGTTTAGCGTTCAATTAGAATTATGTTCCTGTCCCAACCCTTACTTTATCTTGTATTGGCTGGGCCTTTGCCCATTTTCTATGAATGAAGCTAAGTAACAATCATTGACAAAAAAAAAGTTTATGTTACTCATTGTAAAAAAAAAGTTTTTACTCAATTATTGGATAATAGAATTGCAGCAAAGTTGGAGCTATTTTGCTTTTTGCCAGCTAATTTAATCCTTGCTTGTTTCGTGGCTTCTGTTGTGGGTGGGTGGCATAAAGGATTTTGCTTATAGTGCTACCGGAGAAGCCGAGAAGGGTCTTGAATGTTGCTGTTACTAGTGGTCTTGGCTATTTTGTTTTGGTGGGGTTTCATGTAATGGCTTAGGGTTTTTCTACAGGGTGCTTTTGCTTTTTACCCTGGAAGTGTCCTCTAGTCTCTATAATTTGTGTACTTTTTTTCTTTCATTAAGTTTTTCTTAAGGGGATTTTCCTAGCTAGTAAGGTTTTAATGAGACACTTCTTATAGAGTCTTGCTTTCAGGGTTTTTTCAGTTTTTCTTTTTTATCTGTATTTTGTATTTTGTATTGTGTTAAAGTACCCATTGTACTTCATTTCAATATAATGTTTGACTTTATATAAAAAACTTCTAAAAACATAAAATTGAAATATTTATTTGAAATAAATATTTTGCATCTCCTTCCTTTCTCCTCCAGAAACTTAATTCCCTCACAAACAATTTGTTTGAGGATCCGTGAGATCATTAATGATACAAGAGTTTCATAAACCACTATTATTATTACATGCATTTCTCAAGCACTGATTTTTTATTTATTTCTCACTATTTTTATCACATCACATATTTCAGATTCGTATCTTCTATTTGTTTCTGTCTCCGCCTGTCTATACTAATAGATACTTTATCATATCTTTTCCATAATCTATTCATTTATGTAAGAATCTTGATTCACACTCAAATATATTTTTTCACTTCATTTTCATCTTATTTAGTTCTACCTATTCTCTCCTTTCAATTATATCACATATGACATCTCATATTCTCTCTATTTTCTTCTTATCCGACTTCTTTTCCACTAATTCTAAGTGTCAACAAAAGATTATGATTCAACATTCCCACTTAAATTCAACTCATGAAAATTATAATTAAATGCTGGACCAAACAAGAAAAGCATAAATCTTATAAATACTAAAAACAATACCTGCAGCACTCAACCAAGTTTTAAGATCCTCCAAAACATCAAGCAGTGAAGACTTCCCCCCAGAAGACAAAGAGCTATTCAGATGATCAACCGCTAAACCCAGAAGCTCCTTGCAATTCTTCAAAGCCTCCTTAGTCCTGTTATCAACATTCAACCCCTCAAAACCACCCTGCTCAGAGAAACCCTTAGCAGCCCTAGAAACCTCAGTTAAGGCCACATTGATGGACAACATGAACAGCTCCCCAGGTTGAACCTTACCTGACCGCACAAGAGGACCAAGGGTGTTGTAACATGCATCCTTGTACAATGTCACATCACAAACCGCCTTCACCGAACTTGCAAGCGATTGAGCATTGTTGTTACCGTTTGAGCTATTGTCATTGTCATCATTGTCATTTCTATGAGCAACGGTTCCAAACACAGCACCACACACAACACCGATGAGGAGTATTGTGGACAGGCTTATGATGGTGACTCGCTTTCGGGTTCTGCGGCGAACCACGAGCATGGCTTGTTCTGCTTCATCGAGTTTGCCATAGGAAGACATGGTTAAGGCTTGTTTTGTTAACTAGCTTGTTGATGTTAGGGAACACCTAGGTGTGTCAAAAAGTATATATTTATATTGTTACTAGAAAAAAACTCTATGTTTATAATATAGATGAAAGATTGTGTGAGTTTGGTAGAGCGTAACGCGGTTTTACGTGCAAGACACTAACATCTTTAATTTGTTGAATGATGAATGAAGTGGCTGACATGTTGCATAAATATGTATTGTTTTCAGGTTCAACCTTCTTTAATTTTCTTTTCTGATAGTGTTCATTTTTTTATGGTGGATTAATGAGTGCACGTATTATATAAATTTTGAAAATAATTCGGTCGTCACTGGGGAGGAAGTAAGTAAAGGAAACAATTCAATCAAGAGGAGCGAAGCTTGTTAGAAGTCCCACATTGGCTAGAGATAGAACATAGATAGCCTTTATAAGGGTAGTGCAAACCTCAACTCTTGAGCTAGCTTTTGTGGTTGAGTATATGCCTCCCAATTTCTAATAAAGCTAGCTATACGAGAGGATGAAGATTCTTTGGAAAGAGAGTTTGGATCTATCTGAAATTATAGAAAAACGGGTGTCCAACTTCTCTACGTATTAAATAACTATATTTTTTTATGAAAATAGTTCGGATAAGGGAATACTGAACCACGAGTATTGGATGTGTTGGGGTTTTGAGCTCCCTTCTTTTGTGGAGAAAGGTCTAGTATGAGTAAGCCCATTTATCTCACTTAAACAAGTAGAGAGAGGTCAGCTGGACACATGAGAAATGTCTGATTTGGCAAGAGATCAAGCAAATTAAGAGAAAAGTGAGAGAGAATAGAGGAAAAACTGGTTCGCATAAACTTTGGCAGCATGTTTGTGACTCATAATACTTCATTCTGGACGGTTGGATCGGCGAAACATTGTCTGACATGAGAGAAATTGGGCGCGGATATAGTAATAGCTAGTGTTTTCTGGTTTTTCAGATTCTCTATATAAATTCTCTATTTTGAGTTTCTTGCTTTGTTGTTTGCCAATTATTGAGCACGATTTCTACTATACTTTGATACTCTCTTGTACCATTATAGTGGAGCTTGATTACTTGCTTGTGCCTATGTGGTTGTTTTACTTCTTACATTGAGAAGGTTTTTTTCACGTTAACCATCTTGGTGTCTCTTTGATTATGATTTTTAGTTGCTGCATTATTTGTTATTGCTCCTCACAGATTCAACAAGTTGGAAAAATTATTATCCGCTGCATATTGCTCGTTAGAATTTCCCATCAGAGCGGCATCAGAGCTCTTTGGTTATGGGGTTGTTTGATTTGTTTGAATGATGGAGGCAAATACAAATAGGATTATTTGTTTGAATGACACTAATTATCACTTGTGGAAGGCAAGATGAAGGATTTGTTATTTGTGAAGAAGTTGCATCGTCCGGTGTTTTCTATTGAGAAGCCAGACGACATGTCTGATGAGGAATGGATTTTTGAACATCAGCAGGTTTGGTTTTTCATTCGGCAGTTTGTAGAAGACAATGTTTATAATCCCATTGCTAGTGAGGAACATGCAAGATCCTTGTGGTAGAAGATCTTTGTATGCTTCTAAATCAGGAAATAATAAATTGTATTTGTTGAATTCCTTGAGGAATTTGAGGTACAAGGAGGAGACTTCTATTTCAGATCACTTGAATGATTTTCAGGGGCTTCGAGATCAATTGTCAGGAATTAGCATCAAGTTTGATGATGAAGTGTTGGGACTATGGCTACTGAATACTCTACCATATTCTTAGGAAACTTTTGAGTTTCAATTACTAATTCATCCCCAGATGGTGTTGTCTTTTTTGAAAATGTAAAGAGCAGTATTCTTAATGAGGAGATGAGAAGGAAGTCACAGGGTACTTCATCTTCTTCCGAGGTACTTGTCACTGAGAACAGGGGAGAAGTCAGAAAAAGGAACTAAAAGGGAGTAGAGAGAAAAGCAGAAGTGAGAGTAGAGAGAACAATAGAAGTAAGTCCAAGTCCAAATACAAGAATGTGGAGTGCCATTATTATCACAAATCATGGCACATATAGAAGAACTATTTTATATGGAAACGGGAGAGTAAAGGAAACAATGGTAAGCAGAGATAAGGATCATGATGATGATGACCATGTTATTACTGCTACTTGTGATGATATGATTATTCTTCGTGACCATGATTTAGTCAATCTTGTATCAGATGAGAGCATGTGGATAATTGATAGAGGTGTTACACGGCATGTTACACTAAGGAAGGATTTCTTCACATCTTACACTTCTGGTGATTTCATAGTGTTAAAGATGGGTAATGATGGTGTGTTTAAGGTGGGTGGTATTGGTGATATTTGTTTGCATACCAATATGGGAGTGCAGTTGTTGCTTAGAGGAGTCAAACAGGCTCCATGTGTTCGCTTTAATTGGATCTATGTGCATATGCTTGATAATGGTGGTTATGATAATCACTTCGGTTCTGTAAAGTGGCAACTCACCAGAGGTAACTTGGTTGTGGCCAGAGGGGAGAAAATTAATAAACTGTATTGGACTAAGACATTAGTTGCTAAAGACAATGTGAAAGTCATGGATATGGAGGCTTCTTTGTGGCATCGCAGGCTTATTCATATCAGTGAAAAAAGGCTGGATTGTTTAGCTAAAAATGATGTGCTTCCGGGATTGAAGAGTGCAGAGTTGGAGAAATGTTTTCATTGCATGGTTGGTAAGCAAACTAGAGTATCCTTCAATAAACATCCTCCCTCAAGGAAGTCCGAGTTCTTGAATTGGTGCATTCTGATGTTTGTGGCCCGTTGAAGGTAAAGTCTTTTAGTGGTGCACTTTACTTTGTTACCTTTATTGATGATTGTTCTAGGAAGCCTTGGGTTTATGCTTTGAAGACAAAAGACCAAGTTCTGGAGAAATTCAAAGAGTTCCATGTTATGGTTGAGAGACAGTCAGGCAAGAAGCTGAAATGCATTCGTACTAACAATGGTGATGAGTATTGTGGACCATTTGATGTTTATTGCAAGCAGCATGGTATCAGACATGAAAAGACTCCTCCTACAACTCCTCAGCTGAATGGTTTAGCGAAGAGGATGAACATGACTTTGATTGAGAGAGTTAGGTGTATCATTTCTGAAGCAAAGTTGTCTAAGCATTTATAAGGTGAAGCATTGTACACGGCAGTGCATGTAATTAATCTTAGTCTTGCAGTTGCTTTGAATGCAGATGTACTAGACAAAATCTGGTTTCGCAAGAATGTCAAGGCGTGTCTTCAGTTGCAAGGAATATGTGCATGTCCCAAAGGATGAGAGATCCAAGTTGGATGCGAATAGAAGGCAGTGCATCTTTATCCATTTTGGTCAAGATGAATTTGGTTACAAGCTGTATGATCCTGTTGAGAAGAAGACAGTTAGAAGTCATGATGTAAAGTTCATGGAAGACCAAACCATTGAAGACATTGATAAGATGGAGAAGACCATACCCGAGAGAGATAGTAGTTTGTCTAATGTTGATCCAGTTCGGGCACATGTTCATGATTTAGGTAATGTTGAGAATAATGTTCAGAATGATGAGCAACATGATGATGTTGGTGATCAGCAGCTTGGAGATGATTTAGATGTTCCTGTTGATGATGCTGAAGAGGGACATGAGATGTCACAAGATGAGAATCTTGGTGATGCTCCTGAACCACCTCAAGTTCAACCTTGGAGGTCTAATAGGCAGAGGAAACCATCTACCAGGTATTCTTCGGATGACTATGTTACCTTGACAGATGGAGGAGAACCTGAGAGTTTTCATGAGGCCATGGAGAGTGACGAGAAGAAAAACTGGTTGAATGCTATGCAAGATGAAATGAAGTCTTTGCATGATAATCAAACTTTTGATTTTGTGAAATTGCCAAGAGGCAAGAAGTCTTTGGAAAACATATGGATTTACAGGGTGAAGCAAGAGAGTAATTCTACATCTCCGAGGTATAAAGCCAGATTGGTGGTGAAAGGTTTCAGACAAAGGAAGGGTGTTGATCTCAATGAGATTTTTTCTCCTGTGGTGAAGATGTTGAAAAGAATAATATCATTCTCTTGTATTTTTCGGATATGTCACAATTGAGTACAAGAGGGAAAATATATACAACTGTGGTGGAATCTCACATAAAAGACTAATCCCTATAGTTAAGCACTAATCCCTATAATTAAGTTATTCCCACCAATAAATCTATATTTGGTAATATACAATTTCATGTATCAATCAGATTAAATAGGAGAAATGTCAACACGCCCCCTCAAGTTGGTGCATAGATGTCACCCATGCCCAACTTGCTCAAAAATTTTGAGAACACTAGCTTTGAGACAACTTTGGTTAAAATATCAGCTAGCTGATCTTCTGATCTAATCTTTGGCAACTCTAAAATCTTTCTGTCTAATTTCTCCTTGATGAAAAATCTGTCCACTTCAATATGTTTTGTGCGATCATGTTGAACCGGATTGTGGGCAATATCACATGCAGCTTTATTGTCATAGTGCAACTGAATTGGTTGTGTAGGTGGCTACCCCAAATCTTCAAGAAGTAGCCTCAACCATAAAGCTTCACAAAGACCAAGTGTCATACCTCTAAATTCAGCTTCTGCGCTAGAGCGTGCAACCACATTTTGTTTTTTGCATCTCCATGTAACAAGGTTGCCACCTACAAAAGTAAAGTAACCTAAGGTAGACCTCCGATCATCGATTGATCCCGCCCAATCAGCATCAGTATATGCAATTATGCAACAATAAGTATGTTTAGTGAATAGGATGCCTTTTCCTAGAGCTGACTTCAGATACCTTAGGATGCGCATGACTGCATTCATGTGTTGTTCTCCTGGATTATGCATATACTGACTAACAACACTTAATGCATAGGTTAGATCTGGTCTTGTGTGAGCCAAATACATCAATCTTTCTACAAGTCTTTGATATATTCCTTTATCCACAGGTACTTGGTTTGGTTCAAAACACAATTTCAAGCCTTCTTCTGTAGGAGTATCGACAAGATGACACCCTTCCATTCCAATTTCTTTTATAAGATCTAGGGTATATTTCCTTTGAGGGAGAAAAATTCCATTGTTAGATCTGGAAACTTCTATCCCAAGAAAATATTTCAAAGGACCTAAATATTTCATGTCAAAGTGTTTTGATAAATAATCTTGTAGAGGTTTTCCTTCCTCAGGGTCGTTTCCTATCACCAGCATATCATCAACATAAACAATAAGAGCAGTGATCTTACCTTGTTGCTTCTTTAGAAACAAAGTATGATCTCAATTGCTTTGGAGATAGCCAAAGGCAATCATTGACTCTGTGAACCTTCCAAACCATGCCCTTGGGGATTGCTTCAATCCATACAATGTCGTCTTTAATTTGCACACCTTTTGATTATAATTCTTTGGAATTGTACATCCTGGTGGAAGATCCATATAAACTTCTTCAGACAACTCTCCATGTAGGAAAGCATTCTTCACATCAAACTGTTGTAATGGCCAATCAAAGTTCACAGCTAGAGACAACAATACTCGAACTGTGTTAAGCTTAGCAACGGGAGAAAACATCTCTGTATAATCCACTCCATAAGTTTGAGTGTACCCCTTTGCCACTAGTCTTGCTTTGAATCGTTCGATCATGCCATCTGCTTTGTACTTCACAGTATAAATCCACCGACATCCAACTGGTTTCTTTCCTTGTGAACAGTCAACAATTTCCCATGTTTCATTTTTTTGCAAGGCTTTCATCTCCTCATTCATTGCAGCTTTCCATCTAGGGTCAGCTAGAGCTTCCTGAACATTGTTAGGAATAGCTACAGTAGATAATTGATTCACAAATGACTTATTTGATTCAGATAAACGGTGGTAGGAAACAATGTTACTTATAGGATATCTAGATTTACTAGAGAAAGTAGGCTCATAAGTAGGTTTAGGAATACCTCTAGTTTGACGTTTAGGTAATTGCTTTATGGTTAGCTCAGAGATAAGGTTAGGAACATCCTGGACAGCGGACGATTGGTTTGGTGTGTCATTAAGAGGCTGATTCAAAGATGCAGTCATGTCATGTTCTGTCTCCACTTCATTAGTGTCACTTGGCTGCAATTCATCCACACTTTCATTCAAAGATACATCATGTGAGGAATCATTGTTGCGGTCATCATGTGAGGAATCATTGTTGCGGTCAACTGTTATGGAATCTGTTTCTTCTTCCATGTTGTCAACACCTTTTTTCACTTCACCTTTCTCAAGATAAACATGCTCCTCACAATTATAGTCTAAAGTATGAATTTCCAAACTATTCTACCCCTGGAAAGAAGACTGTGAAGAGAAATATGTTATTTCTTCATGGAAAACCACATCCATACTGGTAAACATTCTTCTAGTTGGGGGATGGTAACACCGATACCCTTTTTGATGCATAGCATATCCAAGAAACACACATCTTAATGCTCGAGGATTTAATTTGCTCTGATTTTTAAAGATGTGAACAAATGCTACACAACAAAAAACACGCGGAGGCAAGTCAGTAATACCTGGGGCAACACAAGTGCTATTGAAAGTCTGCAATGGTGTTTTGAAGTTATTAGAGCTGGAGGGTATTTGGTTTATGATATATGCAGCCACAGTAAGAGCTTCTCCCCAATACTACAAAGGCATATGAGCTTCCAATAGTAAAGCTCGTACTAGCTCTAATAAGTGTCGATTTTTCCGCTCAGCAACACCATTTTGCAGGGGTGTATTAGGACAAGTAGTTTGATGAATGATCCCATTTGCTTCAAAGTACTACTTAAGATCATGGCTTAGGTATTCACCGCCATTGTCACTCCGAAGAATCTGAACTTTTGCACTATATTGAGTTCCTATCATTTTGTGAAACTTCTGAAATATTGAGTTCACTTCTCCTTTGGACTTCATCAACCATAACCAAGTCATTCTTGTGCAATCATCAATAAATGTAACAAATCAACGTGACCCCCCTAGAGTTGGAATTTTAGATGGACCCCAAACATCAGTGTATAAGCATAAAAGGAACCAAACTTTTATTCAAACTGAGTGGAAAAGAAACACGGTGACTTTTTGCTTGTTCACATACATCACAACGAAATCTAGATACATCATGCTTTGCAAACAGCACAGGAAGTAATTTTTTCAAATAACTAAATGAAGCATGTCCTAAGCGGCGATGCCATAACCAAATTTTAGACTCCTCCTTCTCTCTTGTATAATCAGCCACTATCAAAGCTTTGTGTAACCTTTTGGAACTTGTTGACCCCATGTCCAAGTGATATAATCCTCCTTGTTTAACACCGTAACCAATCGTCTGTCAGGTTCAGATTTAAAAGGTGCGTCACACACGCACTTTAAAGGTGCGTCACTCATGCACTTTAAAAGTGCGTCGTTAACGCATTTATAAAGTGCGAAGGAAACACACTTTTAAAGGACTAATTACTACAAATTTGTACAAAACTGATGTCAGGTGATTTTTAAGAATTATGACACTCAACAGTAAATCAAGTTAGAATATTTAGAGATTTATGGTAGAATAAAAAACTTTCAAAATTAAAAATAAAATACCAGATGAAGGAATTTGGCTAAATTACACAAGTCGCCTGAGCATCCAACACAAAAAACTGTCCATTTTTTCCAAAGCGCACCCCTCCTGATTGTGATGCGACTACTAGAAGGTGTAGGAATTTGGAGATCCTGACTGCATATTTGAGCTCACAATGGTTCTGTTACCTTAACCAAGAAGTGTTATTCTCAAATTCCTTTCAGAAACTAAACAGGAAAAAAAACTGTGTGTTCCGATCGCACTGTGAAAGTGCGACCAAAACACACATTGAAAATGCGTGATGGACGCACTTTGAAAGTGCGTTTTGGTCGCACATTTAAGTGCGAGCGAAAAAAAAATTTATAAAGGGTTTTTACAAATTTAACAGGGTCTAAATAGCTGTGGGGTCCGAATAACAATTCCCTTAAAACTTTCATAAATATGATTGAATTTATTTGTAGGAAATTGAATGCATCGTGTTATTCATGTATTTTGGAAACGAGTAGTACTAACTTTTGAGTTTATACTTTTAAAGCAACTACGAGTTAATTAATTTGAGTCCACTGATAAATGTGCGGATCTTTCTACATCAAGCATAGTGAAGTTTAATTAATGTTAATTTCTTTTAGAGGATGAGAGAGTAGTTTACTCTAAATTTTTATATCAATGAGCTTTGCTACCTGACACGGCATTTGTGGATCCAATGGCTGGTGCCATTTAGTATTACTATTTTCCATAAAAATATAAAATAAATATGTCTTATAAATTTAATGGTAATATACTGTTAGTGTAAACATTTTTTACACAGACATCCAATGATAGGTTGTCAAATCAGAAAGTAAGTTTTTAATTTAATTAAAATAAAAATGATCATAAATGCATTTAAATACGTGGCATTCAGTTATATATTGGATGTTTGTGTAAAAATATTTTACACTGATGACAGTGCACAACCATTAAACTCATCTATTATATAAGATTTTATGAAAATGCATGACACAAGTCAACAATATCTTTGAAAAAGGGAGCTAAGGCCTGTTATGTGAAAAAAAAATCTTTGAAAAAATGAGAATCTGAATTAATATGGCAATAAAGGCTCATAAATGCGTGAAATAAATAGTACTTTTCATTTTTTTCCATCGGAAAACAAATAGTACAATCCATACATGTATATGCTTATAAAAAAAAATTCATACATGTATATGTAATTAATTTACAATTTTCAATATGTAACTCGAGAAATTCTCTTTATTATATATACTACTACATATATCGTGATTTTATATTTTTATGTAAAAAAAGGAAAGAAAGCTGAGTCCTCCTCTTTTTTAAATGTAACAAAAAAAAAGACTACATATATATCTCGTGATGCAGAAAAAATGACTACAAATACAATCTGCCCTTACTTTTTGAATATAGTTATTCTCTGCAGGATCATGTTCTTAACTAATAACTATATATTGAAAACCACCATTAAAATACATTATATATATATATATATATATCAATTTTCTAAAAGTGGAATTAAAATTATTAGTTTTAAATATTTTTACTTTATGTTTTGATTTGCTTTTATATCATTAAAATAATTTCTATAATTTGTAGTAAAATGATTCTGGTCAAATAATTTTTTTAATTATTTACTGATTTAGTTTTTTTTCTTCATATTTTATAAAAAATATATGTGCATTTCAAGGAATGATTTTTAAAAACTATCAAAAAATTAATTATTTAAATATTTTTAGATTCAATCATTTTTTTTTATTCTTTATAGAAACATACTGATGGTTTTTGACTCTCGTAGTGTCAAGGGTCTTTTGGGTGTTATGACGCGGGCGAGAACGGCTTTGACTTTAAGGGTTCGGCTAGGTTTGTCTTATTCTTGCTTTGGCGATGAGGCCCTCTAAGGAATAACCGCCAAATCAGGTCTTGTAGCCTTAGTCAATGTTGATTAGAGGATTTTTTGGGGGCTTGCCTGGGGTCTTTTGGTTGTTATGTCCCTCTTCGTTTTTTTAGGTTTTTTGGGCTTTTCTTGGTTGTTTTCTTTCGGGTGGGGGCGGGGGGCTTAGTATAGTGAGCGATGATTAGCTTTTTGACGTACTAATCATCCTTTCCCCATTTTTTCCTGAGCTTTGGCCTCATTTCATTTGATATATTTCTCCTTTTGCTTTAAAAAAAAACCAATCGCTATCACATTTTCTCGTTTGCTTACTTCAGACTCTCTCTCTCTCTCTCTCTCTCTCTCTCTCTCTCTCTCTCTCTCTCTCTCTCTCTCTCTCTCTCTCTCTCTCTCTCTCTCTCTCTCTCTCTCTCTCTGAATCTCTTTGTTTTTCTGTCTATCTCTATCAATATCACACTGGCACTACTTTTCTCGACGCTACTTCATCTCTCCCCCATTGCATTCAAAGATTGAAGCGACTTTATCGGTATGTCTTTGATTTGTTTTTTTGTTTCATTTGATTGATGTTTTAGGTTTTGCTGTTAATTAATTCAATTACAAAAATCTATGAATTATCAGAACTTCTCATGCATCTCTGATTGTTGGTTGTTTGTTTGTATTTTGATTTTGTTTAGTCAATTATGAACTGTTGAGAGAATCTGACTACATTTATCCTGGTCATTAGGGTAAACATGGGATAGAGCTAGCACCCCTTGTGTTTTTTTTTTCAATTTTAACTTCACTTTTCCCTTTCAAAAAAAAATTTGTCCTCATCATTGCTCAATTATGCCCTAGCTATTTTTCAGGATCCATTTCTCATATGTGGACTTTCATAATTTGGACTCTTACCTTAATCTTTTATATGCAAAATGGTGTTTGCATCAAAACTATTATTTTCCTCACAAGTCTTGTGAATTTCCAAGTTATATGAAATCCTTCTTTGAATATATTTTCTGAATAAGTCCATCAGAGTTCAAATAGAGATCTTGTATCCATCTTTTTAGTTGGGTTGCTTCACCTCCTTCTCCCTTGAGAATGATTTCTCAAATTGTCTTGTTGATATATAATATGTTTGCTTAAATTTTGGTTTGTAGAAGTATCATTGGAGCTAGACAGTCAATGAAAATTTACACTTGTAGTAATCTATTGTGCTTTATCACAATAAAAATAAACTATTCACACTCACTTTCTCTTCCATTAAATTTTGCTCATTTTTTCTTCACATGATGTGTTGCTTCCGAGCACCACTCACCCTAGGTCTAAACAATTTGAGACATGACAGATTGTGTCTGTGAACTAAATCTTTCAAGGGAAGATTGAACCCTTTTATCACAGCTCTTGTAACATTCTAAGACATAGCTAGATATTAAATCTAAAACTAGAGATGAAGAGAAAACTCAGCACCCCACTCAACTTCTCGAGGGGAGTGGATGGTTGAACCAAGAGAGGAAATGTCCACACTTGCAAAAGCACACCCACGAAAAGTATAAAAATAAATAAATAAACATGCTATTACTATTTTAATGTGGCTTGGAAATCCTTTCCTAAATCCATGATCTCAATGAAACATTTTACTACTTAACTGTTATTTTAATCCAAAGACTGATATTTCTTCATAAGGCGAACTCTTAAACTTTTCGTCTTCTACTTTAGGCTTTTTAAATCCTCCATGAGTTGATCTATCTTCAAATGACTAGTGTGATTCACTACACTGATTCTCTTCCACCCTTCATTGGAACCTCAACTTTCATGCTATTTGCTGGTAATCATGTGAGAAAATCTTCGCACTTGTGAAAGCATACCCAAAAATAAATAAATAAACCTCTGACATGTTTAACTTAGTTGGGAAAACCTTATGTAAATCCAAGATCTCAGCAACATATTTTATTATTCAATTGTAAAACCTCTCAATGCGATTTTTACAAGGAAATTTTTCCAAACAGTCTCAATGAAACACAACTACTCAAGCCCCAAATAAACACAAAGGACTATAGATTTTCTAGTGAAGAAAACTCAAACTAACACTCAATATTTATAATAACTCTAAACTCTTTTTTTTCACACTAGTTAATGAGAGACTTGGATGAATATTTATGTTGGCGCAACAGGGGACAAAGAGAGACATTTCTTAGATATCACATCCTCTTCTTAGATATTTGCATTATATAGCGACAATAACTTTTCAAATTACAATAATACTCTCTTTTGTCGCTTGCCCCTTGGCCTTTTGACATCACCTATGAGTCATACTCAACAAATTTGAGTCCACATACATAAATGTGTTCATCTTTCTACATCAAACATATTTTAATTTTATTTGTAATCTTCTTAAATATTAGTAGTTGAACTTAATCAACTACAAATTTTAAAATTGTCAATTAATGTCAAAACTTTTAATGTATTTAAATTTCAACACAATATAACAATTGATAAACTATCACCATATAAGTTTGCATAATCAATAAACATTAAATCATGCTTCCATCATTCAATTTTGAATCTTTCTTGATTGGGGATATGAGCATTGAAAATGATTTCAAATAATTTCAAGTGATCAACTCTTTTTTCAATCCACTTCATGCTTCTTATGGTGTTTAGTTTTTGGCCTTCTTTGTTTGAGAGTGATTGAAAAAATTGCATAAGCAACAAATTTGGCCCAAAATTTACTGGAAATATTTTATATTTCAACAAGAATATAGTCTTACTAAGAATTAGTTTATTTTACTAAGAATTTGGTCAATTATTTCATGCAGGAAGGTTTGTGCACAACCCAAGCTATTCAATGGAGAGGAGCACTCTAGCAAAACGTAAATCGCCAGAAATAAATGTTGAAGATAGAGCCAATGAAGAAATAGCACTGTATGAATTGGAACAAATATGCAGTGATAGCATGCAATTGAAGAGGTTTATAGAAGAGAGTAATGAACAAAATGAAGATTCACAACCATCAACCAATGCAAAAAAGGTCATCAAGAGCAAAGCATTAAACAGCATACTGAAGCACATGCTGAAATTAATGGATGTTTGCAATGCTCAGGGGTTTGTGTATGGCATTATTGCTGAGAATGGGAAACCAGTATCTGGAGCATCTGAAAGCCTTAGCCTTTGGTGGCATGAAAAGGTTAATTTTGCTGGCAATGCTCCAATTGAAATTGCAAGACACAAAGCAAAGGAAGGAACTAGAGGCCACAATGAAGAGCTGAACTTGTTGCACAAAGATGGTTCAATTCTTAGTAGCTTGCATGAGCTTCAGGACTCGATTCTCTCGTCTCTTTTGTCGTCTCTGATGCAGAGTTGTAATCCTCCTCGAAGCAAGTACCCGTTCGAGATTGGTGTTCCTCCTCCTTGGTGGCCTAAAGGGGACGAGGAATGGTGGCCTCAATTGGGTTTCAGAAAGAATCCGGGTCCACCGCCTTATAGGAAACCTCATGATTTGAAAAAGATATGGAAAGTTGTTGTTCTCTCTGCTGTGATGAAGCACATTTCTCCAGATTTTCAAAAGATAAGAAGTGTTGTGCACCAATCTAAGGTCCTGCAAGAGAAGATGACTTCTAAGGAATCATATACTTTAATGGCTATTATAAACCAAGAGGAATTATTGGCTCAAAAACATATGGATCTAAAGAAGTTTAAAGATGTAAGCAGTGGTTCTAGTTCTTCTATGCTTCATGAGAGCAATTATTTTCGTGGTGGCACAAGTAATGTGGTGCAACCCAACCAACCCCACCATGCTAATTTGGTTGAAGTTAAAGAAAATGTTCCAAGAAATAGCAAGGTTTTGAGACCAACGGCTATAACAATGCAGCTAGGTGATTGCAATGGTGATAAATTGGAGGAACACAACCAACCTCAACATGATCATGTTGTCTTTGAAACTGAAGTAGGTGGTGCAAAATCAGATATGAGGTCCAACAATAATACAGGAAATCCTCATAATAACACCATGGGGATTCCTCATGTAGACCTGAACCATCAACTTCACTTAGAAAGGGAGAAGCATAACCCACCCTGCATTGGTGATATGGTTCAGGTGGAAGCAAATATTCCAAGAAACAACATGGTTTTGAGGCCAAGAATGGCTATAAAGAGAACTATGCAGCTGGGTGATTGCAATGGTGAAAATTTAGAGGAACACAATCAACCCCATAATGCTAATTTGGCTCAAGTGGAGGCAAATGTTCCAAGAAACAACATGGTTTTTAGGCCAATGGCTATAAGGAAAACCATACAGCAATGTTGTTCCATTTATACTTGTGAGAACCCTCCATGCCTTTATCATAATTACCATCTTGGGTTTCATGACAAGGCTACAAAAGATGATCACCAATTGAATTGCCCTTACAGAAGTAAATCTTTAACCATGCCTAGTTCTTCAAAACCTAAACCTGATCATGTTGTCATGGAAGTTGAAGTAGGTGGTGCAGAGCCAGATATGGTTCCTAATATGATGTCCAACAACAGTACATGCAGTGCTCAGAACAATGACATCGATTTTTCAAACATGTTTCCTCATGCCAACCTGAACCTACAACAACAACATCAACAACTTCACTTGGAAACAAATTTCTTTGGTTCAGGGCCTGCTGTCAATAGAAATCAATCTCTTGAATCAACCAAATCCCCTGCATCATCCTTTGAAACCTGAGTTTGAAAGGGAAGCCATGTGTCTCTCAATCTGATGGTGATAGATTCAATCAAGCATTAATTGCCTCCACCAGGGATCCAACATGGAGGAAAACATTTGTTTTGGTGGCTACTGCAACAAGTTGGAGAAGAAGGTTTTTGTTCTTTAGAAGCGATCATAATCTACAGATACCTAATATTGAATATTTGCGAAGTTTTAATTTAGTATTTCTTATTTCAGTCCAATAGAGTGAAGGGTACATTTCCTTAATCTTTGATGCTAAGTCTAAAAGCAAAAGAAGTTTGAATGTAATGATATTGGTGTGTACTTTTACTTGACTTTATATGGTTTATTTTGAGTTTTAAAGTAAAAGAAGTTATATAAATGTATCTTATGAAAAAGATACTTTTATATAATAATATAAGAATAAATCATTACCGTTAGATCAAATCATGAATGGTCAAGAACTCAAGATTAAAACATCTTCACAGTCATATGGTAATATATATATATATATATATATATATATATATATATATATATATATATATCTTTGTTTGTCAAGCGTTCGTATAGTATATAGACTATGTTAGTGTTTGGTGACGAAACGGAACAAGATAGATTAGAAAGAAACAGAAAATGATGAAAGAGAACAATAATGTTTTGTGTGCTTTGTTGGGTAGATCCAAGCCATTAGAAAAAATATATAATTTTATTTAGATATATAACCTTGCATAATTAATATTTGATTGAGTATAAAAAATTGAATTCAATTGAATATTACACATTGGATCCGCTTGACATTGCTTATTTCGTGATATAATAACTTGTTTTTGTAAAAATAATCACTTATACATTTTTTGATGTTGTTTGTGTACGCTTTTGAAAAAAACAAAAAAATCTGATTATTTCTTTAAGCTATTTAAAGTGCTTTATTTCATATTAAAAAATAATGATTCTTAACTCTCTAAAAAAAATTAATTTTTAGAGTTTTTAATAGAAGCATAAGCTAATTTGTGTTTGGATACACTCATACACTAATTAAAATCATTTTTTTTTATCTTCTTTCATCTATCATAATAGTTTTTCCTGATAAGCTAATTATGTGTTTGTTTCAGATTAAAAAACACAATCATTTTTAGCTCTCTAAAAACAAGATTAATTTTTAGAGATTTTGAGGAAAATATAAACTAATTGTGATTGGACACACTAATAAAAATTATTTTTCTTATCTTCTCTCATTAGAATCGATGTGACATAAGATGAAGTATGTTTAAGCTTTTAGCTTGTTAAGTGTTAACGACATCCCAGGTCAATGCTAAATTGGCTAAAACGGCATGAAACTGGCAGTGAAGGTGGCCGACACTAATGTGCATTCATTCAGGGATGTAAGGGGTACAGTCCTAAATGCAAATCCGACCAACCCGACTGAAACCAAACACATTTTGGTGTTGGGTTGAGTCAATGGATCAATTCATATTTTTCATTTACCCAACCACCATCGGTGTGAGTATCAGATTTGAGGATTGAAGGGCGAGAAACCCGAACCAACCAAATTAGGGGTGTAAGAAAGTATTGCCTGATCCGCAAATCTGACCAATTTGAACTGAACTAAACACATTTTAGTGGGTTAGGTGGATAATTGGATCGGTTCGATTTTTTTACTACACCCAAACACCATATTAATTAGCATACAGAAATAGAACAAGAGTGTTATTGCGATCGATGGTGCCTTTGTTATCACCTTCTTCCATGTATGAACAAGGTAGTATAAGAAAAATGTGAAAAGAGGATCCAATTCGCACAAGTTTGAAAAATCACGTTTTTAAGTTTTATGTTAGAATATAATATAAAACCATTAAAGTGATCCTTACCCAATAGCTTAAGCTTTTGGGATAAGTGGTTGTTTGACATGGTATCAGAGCCTCTATGACCGAGAGGTCTAGAGTTCGATCCTTTCTCCCCGCACTTTCTAATTAAAAAAGTGGAATTTAATTAAGCACATGGTAGGTGGGCCTGTGCAGTAATCCACGCTTCAAGCCCAAAGGGCTCTTGCGTGAGGGGGCGTGTTAGAATATAATATAAAACCATTAAAGTGATCCTTACCCAATAGCTTAAGCTTTTGGGATAAGTGGTTGTTTGACATTTTAACACACGACACTTATGGCTTATGAGCTTAAGTGACTTTCTCTTTCCACTAAATTCTCACTCGTTGCAGCTAATGTGTTGAACACTATTAATTATTAACTTTTTGACTTTGTATCAATTTCCCTAATTTACCCTTTCCAACCATGAGACTTATCGTTATCTTATAAGGGCCCGTTTGGTGGACAGAATAAGCAGATAGAATAGGATAGTGCAATCATATTATGTTCTTATCTGTTGTTTGTGGCGCCAACAGGATAAGATAACACAATCTTATCCCTTATCTTATCATATCCATATTGTGTAAAATTTATCTTGAGTGGGAGCTAGGATAGAATTATTCTAATAGGATAGAATATCAGTTTACTGTAACCCTAAACTCAATTATATCAATATTTATATTTAATATAATTTATAATGATATTAATTACCTTGATGTAGTTTCAATTCGTTTTGTACTCTGTTCTTGTCTGATGCTATTTTTGGATCAGACTATTCATATTAATAATACTCATTTCTTTTTCAAAAAAAAAATTAATAAATATAAAATTTAAATTTTAGTAATATACTAAGTTTATTAGTTATCAAATACTAGTTGTTATTGTTAAGTTAAATTTTTTTATTTACTCATAAATTTAATTAAAAATGAACCAATTTATTAATTGTGAAAATATTGAATTTACTCATATAAAATAATGGGTAAATAGCCAAGTTGGTCCCTGAAAGTGTACGCCGCCTTCAACTTCGTCCCTAAACTTTTAAATGACGCACGTGGTCCCTGGATGTGTCAAATCTCCTTCATCAGCAGTCCCTCGGTTAAAAAAAGTTAACACCGTTAACGCAAGTGTGAGTTAGAATTTTTTTTTGTCAAAGTTGAAGCTTGTGTGGCATTTGACTGTTAAGAAAGTTTTAAAAGCTTCAATTTAGTCCTTGAATCTAAAAAAATTTATTTCTCTCCCGCATCTTCCTCTACCTCTCCCCACCACCATCTCCATCTTCTTCATCCTTCTTCTTCTACTTTCCACCCTCATCCCCTCCCTCTCACGCTCTGACGCTCTCCCTCACCTCAACCCTTTTTCCCCCACGTTTGTGTAAGTGAACTCATCTTCATATTCTGATCATTGGTCACTCCCAATGGATACCCTTCTGCAAAATGCTTATTCCTCACTTTCTCTAACGCCTTCCTTGTCTTCATTTGTCACTTGTTACTACTTAGTTAAGATTATTTTTATTTATATTATAATACAAGTAAATAAAATTACTATTCACTAACAATGAAATAGACTACTCACTTATAAGTGTTTATATATTAGTAGTAAATATTGATTAATTTAATATTATTAGTTGCTATTATTTAAAACTATTTCTCTACTTGCATAATAATTTATAATTTAAATTTAAATTAATTTTGAAAACAAATTATTAGTATTTTTTAATTATTTTTAATTTTTATCACTTGTCACTAATAAGTTAAAACTAATTGGTCAAATATATAGTTTTTACTTTTAAATAAAATAGGCTAATTAATAAAAAAATTATAATTTTAAAAAAGTAGGCTCATTTATAAAAATATAAAAAATTAAATTTAATAGAATAATCAATTTAAAAAAAATTAATTTAGAAAATTAAAATTTTAAAATATTATGTATTTATTATTCAAAGGAAAAGATGATGTATTTTCACTGTTTATATTAAATCGTATCACTATGTTGTCCACCTCAAATACAGGATAAGATAAGAGGCTATCATGCTCTTATCCTATCCTATCTTTTTTTTAAGCAAAATAAATATGATAAATATATGAAATGTTGAGAAACAACTCATCTCAACATGAGTAAAGTACCTAGCCAGCATATGTAACAACCCCTTTTTCCCATTGTTTTATTTAAAAACGTTTATCAGAGTTTAAAAACATATCAAGGGAGTATTATACTTCTTCACGAAAACTCATTAAAATTAACACTGATTGTGTTTGAAAATTTATAAGTTCATATGCTTTTCAAAGAAAGAATTATTTATGCCAATAAAATTTCTAAACCAGCCAGATAATCCTAAGATGCATAAGATCACTTATTTAAATAGGTTTATCTTCCATGATATTCCAATAAAATTCATCATACTCAGAACTTAATTTCATAAGCACTTCGGCCATCAACAGTACGACATCGCCATAATTTAGAAAATTATTCAACAACTTCCATAAGGAGAGGTTATAAAATCCTCTCAACAGAAATGTAAAAGTAACGTAAAATATTTACCCAGTGTTACATTAAAGAGCAAGACACTTATTTTATTATAATAATAATAATAATAATAATAATAACATAAACTAAGACTCTCCGAAGCTACTCCTCATAAGCCACATCTCTATCTCCAGTACCTGAGCGATGTCGCATAGAACATCATTCCAACAGAAGGGTAAGAACTTACATTGTATAAAATATAGCATAACAAAGAGCAAGTAAGCAATTCAGATTAGGCTTTATAAACTCTTCACCTTTTCTTTAAAATCTGAGTGATTATAATATTTGCTCTCAAGACAGTTTCATAATTCTTATTGTTGTTTCGGAAAATTATAAGTTTTAAGAAGAATAATAATTCGACTTTACCACAACAACAAAACAATTCACCAACAATTCACCAAACACATAAAACCACTGAAAACGTGAAACTTAGTGTGTGAGACTCTAATGTATGCATGTGGTACCAATTGTTAACCTTAGCGGTATCACCGCGTCCACTCCAGACAGTTAACCACCAATGAAGTCCACTCCAGACTTCCAGAACCACTCTAGTTCTGGGACAAACCTCAGTTTTCCGATGAAAACCGACACGTTGCCTCTTGACTAAATGAAGTGTATTTCGTGCAAAAACTCATAAATTAAAACATGCAATTTGAGACCACTCCAGCCCCAAATATATAACATATTTTCTCACCAAATTCCATAACGGAAATCACACCAAAATTGCAAAATAACACTTCAATATAATTATCAAATCATTCACTATTCCACCAACATACTAGCAACACAAAATCATCAAATGTTTCACATCAATTACCAGAATCAGTTTCAGAATCAATCCCAGAAATAAGCAGAAACATAGCAAACTTGCATATAATCCTAGTACTAAATGAGCAGTCCAAATATTATGAAAATTTTATCAAACACAGGCTTATACGTTAGCTTTCATATAAAATTGGTTTCACCCAATTTGGAATTCTGTAGAGAGAGTTATGCTCTCTACAGCACAGGTTGTTAGGGTGTTTGCGAGCAGAAACAGAGTGAACTTGCAGATAATTCTGGTATTGAACCAGCAATCCAAAAATTATGAAAATATTACCTAATATAACCCTATGAGTTAGCTTTCATACAACATTAGTTTCACGCAATTCGGAATTCTTTTGAGAGAGTTATGCTCTCTACAACACAGGCTGCTAGGGTGTCTGCGGGAAGAAACAGAATGAATTTCCAGATGATTCTGGTATTGAACGAGCAATCGATATGAAAATATTACCCAACATAACCCTATGAGTTAGCTTTCATAAAAAATTGGTTTCACTCAATTTGGAATTCTGTAGAGAGAGTTATGCTCTCTACAACATAGACTGTTAGGGTGTCTGCGGGTAGAACAGAACCCAATTTTCCCTAGAACCTCAATTTCGCTCAAAATCAATTTTGCTCACCACATGTTAACACTCCACACAGTCTCTCAGTTCTGAATTTTCAAAGAAGTTGGGGGTTCCTTCATGTTAAACTCAACCTCTGTTATACTACAATTATACAAGGTAAATTCAAACCCTTACCTTCTATGACACCGGTACAAAGCCTCCTTGACCCTTTTCTTCTTGAAGATAAAATTCTAGGTTTTCTCCACCTTTTCTCCTCTCCTTCACCTTTCACGTGTTTATCTGTTCTGCTGCTTCTCTAATCCTAATTTTCTGATTTCTCTCTTTTTAATTCTCTCATAACCCTTAAATAATCTTACAATGGGCCCCACTCCCAACTACTCACTTAAAACCTAAAACCCTTATTTATCTATATCACATAATAACTTAATTATCTAATAAAATCACTTAATGACCTTATCATCTAATTAAATCACATAATCACATAATCATCTAATTAAATCGCATAAATTATCAAAATACCATATAACATAATAATAATTAAGATAAAATAATAAATAACCTAATAACGAAAAGTGGGGTGTTACAGCATAAAGCCCGACAAAACCCAACCGCTATAGCAAAAAAACCTTCTAAAAAACCCAACGCACAAGAGTGTGCTTCAATACTAGCAATACCTCAAGAATCTAACCTTTTTAGAATGATCTCAATTAAAATTGATATAACGGTGACAAGTTCAACCGAATGGGACCTATCTAACCCCTCGATACCTGCAAAGAGGCCCAACCAAAAAGAGCAAACCAAAACCCCACGAGAAAAAATCCACCAGTGTTATAGAGTTGGGGCAAGTAAGACCAACAACGACAACAATTAACAACACCAACAACACAATCAAAGCCGCCTCCACGACATATTTAGGCCCACAACCGCACCAACCAAAGATCGGACAAGAAAACCCACCAACACAACAAGAAAACCCTCTATACCCTCTATATTTTGGGAGAGCAAAGCACCATACAACCAATTGCCAAGGCCAGCACCAATTCCACATCAATATTCAACAATGAGACCCCAAATCAAAAAACTAATACCTGATACAATGAACGTGTATGCTAGAGCTTCCAAGGCATTCATGTAGTTATCCTTTAGTAAGAAAGCCATCAAGTTTATCTCTAGACATAGCATAACAGATGTCGACAACAGAGAACGCAAAGAAGGAGAAAAACCTCCATTACCACTTTACTAAAACAGAGTTCTCTGCTGCCCACCCTCTGAAGATGAGAAGACAACTGAAACATAACAAAACTGGTTCCATGTACAGAGGAAAAGTACTCTAAGTTATTGAACGATTCTAATGGTTGGCAAAAATCTTGTCTTGAAGAGCGCAACAAGTAATTGTTGTGGATCCAAAATTGAAGAACAGAACCCTCGGACCGACCAAAAACAAACCTCTAAAACCAAAACCCTCGACCACAGATCTGTAGGAAGCACAAATCTGCGGAATCCTGCGGCCACAGAGAGAAACCAACGGCGGACGACAATGAACCACAAGGCACAAACCTGGAGGGCGAAGACGCTGGTGGTGGAAGGAACAGAGAGACTTGAGGCTAGCATGACCCAGATCGGCCGATCCAAAGCTTCGTTGTCGTGACAGGAAGAGAGAACGGCAAGGGCGGCTCGCCACCTTATTGAAAGCAAAAGAACCAAGACGCCAAGCACCGCGAAAAAGACGAAAGGCAAGAATATCTGCTCTTATCCTATCTGACCCCAAAACAAGCCCTTATTTTCTTTTCACAACAGTTTATATTGAATAAATTAAAATAATTATTTAAATACATATAATTAAATACATAATTTTTTAAAATAATAAATGAAATACATATAATTAAATTCATAATTTTTAACTAAGTGGTTGGTGTATGGTTAAACACTCTGTAATTACGGTTCTCGCACAAGACAGATGTCGAACGCGATGCTAGGACAACCGGTTCGACAACTGACTAACAGTAACAACAGAAACTTTAAAAAACAGAAGTAAATAGGACACAGTAATTGTTAACCCAGTTCGGTGAAACTTCACCTACGTCTGGAGGATTTTCACCCAAAGAAAGGAAATCCACTATCTCAAGATTCAGGAATTACAGAAACTCATGAACACCACAGTTCATAGTTCACTTCCTAATCTACCCAGTGTATTTCTACTTAGTATCTTAACCTAAGTATGAGAGCCCCTCTCACTTTCCCTCAATCACTGCCACAGTGATTGTAACAAACAATCAACAATCAGAGTTTGAAGAATCAAAGAACACAAAACACAACTTTGCTTTATAGAATCAGGGAGCAAAGTTTGTTCACAAGAAACAAGGACAAAGAACAATGAACAACCCTAAAACACTTGATCTCTCTCTATTAGCTTCGGTGGTCTTCAAGCTTTAGGTCTTCATCCCTTTTTATATACTTCAGCAGCAGCAGCAAAGACATTAGGGTTTGCTTGGGTTGAAGTGACAAATTGCAACAACAAAACAAATCAAAACTGAATCTCCAAGATATTGTTTTGTTTTTCAAAAGTAAAGATAGAAACAAATCTTTTAACAAAGATTGTTCCAACAAATAACAACCCACAAATAAAACCCTTCTGGAACAGCTACTTGATCCTCAAGTAACTATAAAAACATATCTTCATAAAATCTTCAAGGGCCCACATCACGTTCCAAGCAAAGGACTGATGTCCTAGCTTCAAGAAATCAGATGTCAAGGCATCTGCTTCGACATCAGGTTGTTTTTGACAAAATACAGACAACAATGTAACAACAATCTCCCCCTTTGTCAAATTTTGTCTAAAACAACTCACAGATCAGAGAGGGTAAACATAGAGAACCAAAGCTCCCCCTTAGCAGCAGACTCCCCCTCAAATGATGAATCCATACCAACAACTAGCATAGTTGGAACATAACACTTAGCAGCAAAACATACTAACTATCCAACAAGTGTAAACCAGCAGTAACTTGAACATAACAGGTTGGAGAACTATACAACAGTGACTTGTCTTGTCTTGAAAGAGTCTTCAAATTATTACAGACCAAAGCTACAAAGCTACCAACAAAAAACAAACATGCAACAGAAACAACACAGATTCTTCACCACAAACTACTCCCCCCTTTTTTTAACACGAATTTGGCAAAGGGTGCACAGCATAAACAAGCCATCACTTCTAAGACCAGAATGACAACAATTCATGAACATTTTCAATAACTGACTTCTTATAACCGGTAGATGGTTCATAACACAAGGTAGATTGTTGGATTTGAAGATCAAGTTCTGATGTGTCAACAATGGGGTTTGGATTTCCAGCAGAGGGTTCCATATTCACATCTGAAGTAATCTCAACTAATGTCTCTACATGAGGTTCAACATTGGGAACAGAAACAGATTCAGCTGATATCTCATGACTCACACTAGGCACAATAGCATTAGGATCTGCACTTACAGATTCACCTATGCTTGCATGAACAGTTTCTGGTGCATTTGAGACTTCAAGAGAACTTGCAGCAACAAATTTCTTCCTCCACTCCTTCATAACATCTACACCAGAACTCTGAGATTTAAGAAGAGCAACATCATTTGAATATGATCTATTCACCCTAGATGGATGTGGAGACATATCTTCCTCGTCGAAGAACTTGACTCTAACTCCTTCTTTAGGTTTCCACTCTTTCCTTGTTGGAGCTACTTGTGGATTAGTCCTTGGTTGATCATGAGACTGAGGATATCCATATAGCTTGTAACAGTAGGGCCTTATATGACCAAGTTTACCACAGTGATGACATCTCCAAGTAGATTTCTTGGATTTTCTGAACTGAGGGTACATATGTCGTACAGAATGATGCGAAATTGGGTCTGACATTGGTTGCTTAGTTTGCTTTTCAGATGAAGCAGACTTATTTGCATTCTTGTAGCTGAAGCCTATCCCTTCCATACCTCCAACTGTTTTCCCAACTTCCAAAATCTCCTCTAACACATTAGTACTATTATTCATCATACGAATAGACTTTTTCATACCTTCAAGCTTTGAGTTCAGTAGAGTAACTTTCTCTTGTAAGCTACCATTGATGATTAGAATTTTCTCATTCTCCTCACGCAACTTGCTGATGGTCTTTACTTCTTCTTGCAAGTTGGAGTTATTACTCTGAAGTTGCTTCTTCTCAGCAACCAAATCCTTGACTTCTTTTCTCATTTTCTCACCATACGTACATGATTCCTCCCACTTAGCCAGCAAAAATTTGTAGGTTTCAACCAGTTCTTCCTCATCACCATCACTTGACTCAGCATCAGAATAGCACTTCCCAATGAGAGCCTTTACATGAATAGCCTTGGTTGTATCATTCTCATGTTTGCCTTTGAGTTGAAATTCGGTATTCTTCACATTGTCCAGGACATTTGTATTTGACATTCTGCCCAAACTTTTCAACGCTTTGTTAAGTAATGATATAGCTTCTGCAATACTTGCATCAGTATCCTTCTCCCTCCGATCTTCATCTTCTTCAGTGTTGGACACAAAAGTTATACTCTTTGCCTTCTTCTCAGATCTACCATTAAGAGACATCTCAAAGGTTTGCAAGGAACCAATGAGTTCATCAACCTTGATGTTAATGATGTCTTGGGGTTCTTCAATGGCAGTTACCTTCATATCAAACCTCTTGGGAAGAGACCTGAGAATCTTTCTTGCTAACTTTTCTTCAGATATGGGTTCCCCTAGGGTAAAAGAAGAGTTGACTAGATCCCTTATACGCATGTGAAACTCATATATGGATTCATCCTCATTCATCTTCATAGTTTCAAACTGAGTTGTAAGAAGCTGAAGCTTTGACATACGAACTCTTGATGTTCCTTCGTGGACAGTCTTGAGAATCTCCCATGCTTCTTTAGCCACAGTACATGTGTTGATTAACCTGAACATAATTTTGTCAACTCCATTAAAAATAGCATTCAAGGCTTTGGAGTTTCCAAGAGCTCTGTCATCTTCATTCTTTGTCCACTTATCTTCAGGCTTCAATTCAATTGTGGATGCTATCACAGGATGTTTCCACCCCTTGACTATTGCCTTCCATGTTATACTGTCCATAGATTTGAGACACACCATCGTTCGGGCCTTCCAGTAGTCATAATTGGTACCATCCAAAATTGGTGGCATATAGATTGATCTTCCATCCATAATGTTTTCCTTGAGAACAGTAAATATTCTCTGGAGCTCACCCAACAGAATACGGTGCCTGCTCTGATGCCAATTGTAATTACGGTTCTCTCACAAGACAGATGTCGAACGCGATGCTGGGACAACCGGTTCGACAACTGACTAACAGTAACAACAGAAACTTTAAAAAACAGAAGTAAACAGGACACAATAATTGTTAACCCAGTTCGGTGAAACTTCACCTACGTTTGGAGGGTTTACACCCAAAGAAAGGAAATCCACTATCTCAAGATTCAAGAACTACAGACACTCATGAACACCACAGTTCATAGTTCACTTCCTAATCTACCCAGTGTATTTCTACTTAGTATCTTAACCTAAGTATGAGAGCCCCTCTCACTTTCCTTCAATCACTACCACAATGATTGTAACAAACAATCAACAATCAGAGTTTGAAGAATCAAAGAACACAAAACACAACTTTGCTTTATAGAATCAGGGAGCAAAGTTTGTTCACAAGAAACAAGGACAAAGAACAATGAACAACCCTAAAACACTTGATCTCTCTGTATTAGCTTCGGTGGTCTTCAAGCTTTAGGTCTTCATCCCTTTTTATATACTTCAGCAGCAAAGGCATTAGGGTTTGCTTGGGTTGAAGTAACAAATTGCAACAACAAAACAAATCAAAACTGAATCTCCAAGATATTGTTTTGTTTTTCAAAAGTAAAGATAGAAACAAATCTTTTACCAAAGATTGTTTCAACAAATAACAACTCACAAATAAAACCCTTCTGGAACATCTACTTGATCCTCAAGTAACTATAAAAACATATCTTCATAAAATCTTCAAGGGCCCACATCACGTTCCAAGCAAAGGACTGATGTCCTAGCTTCACGAAATCAGATGTCAAGGTATCTGCTTCGACATCAGGTTGTTTTTGACAAAATGCAGACAACAATGTAACAACACACTCCATCCCTTAAACAAGTGGCTAAGAGTTCGATTTACAACTCTTGAGATAGAAAATTATTCTTGAAGAATTTATCTCACGTCTACCGGCTGAGAGGATACTTTTACTAAGACAAAAAAAATACTATATATTTTTAATTAAAATATATTTTTAAGACAAATGTTAAAATATTATGGAGTCACCTCAACTAAAAATGACTTAAGTGATTAAGATAATCTCTTATTTTAATATTTTTTCATTAAGTTAATCTTGAACATGGGCGTATCTAGGGAGAGGTTGGCAGGGAGCATCGCCCCCAGGAATTTTGAAATTTTCACCGACTATAGATATTTATATATATAGTCCCGCCCCCCCACATAAAGTTTAGGAAATTGATTTCATGTTTTCTTTGTAAAGAGACTAACTTATATTGACTTTAAAAATGTCAATATATCTATCTATCTACACGCATGTAGCACGCACACACACATTTATGTATATAAGTCATGTCCCAGCGTCACCATGTTAAAACACTCTCTATTTCAACAACATCTACAGAGCGATCTATTTCTGCAATGAATGTTGTTAAGACTCGGCTTCGCAGTAAAATTGAAGATGATCTTCTCAGAAACTTATTAGTTGTATATGTCGAGAGAGAAATTGCTGAAAAAATCCTTGTTGATACAACTATAGATTATTTTAGTACTATGAAAGAACGAATAGTTACATTTAAATAATTTCTTATTATTATTCAATGATTATTCTTTTAGTCATATGTCTCGCCCCCCAACAATAAAATCCTGGATACGCCCCTGATCTTGAAGATGAATTAATCTCAAAAAAATGAATTAAAATAACGTTAATAACTTGAATAAATTTTTTTGTTAGGTTTATAAAAATAACATTAATAGTTTTCGTTTATACACTATTAAGGAATTAAAGAATTAATTCATAATAACGTTAACAAAAAAGTATTAAAATAATTTATTAAATAAAAATCATTTAATGAAAGCAATGATAATTATAAAATCATATAAATTTAATTTATAATTATTAGTAATAGCATTCATTAATTTTTCCTTAAATAATAAATTATACATTTAATTATATGTATTTGAATAATTATTTTAATTATTAAGTATAAACTACTATGAGAAGAAATGAACCAAATGGTGTCATCGTGCATTATTATATTGAGTGGTAGAAGCTAGAAAGGATAAATTTGAGAAATTGATAAACAATGGTTAACTTCAATTAATGCTTTACGGCACACAATTGCAACGTGTTAGAATTTGGAGAACCGGAAGATACATCGGAGGTTATGTTCGAAGGTAATAGCAAATTTGATGTGTACAAATATTTTACATTAAAATAAAAAGGAAAAAAAAACAAAAACAAACTAAATGAAAGAGGGAAATAGACAAGATGTCATCACTGGTTAATCTTGAGCATGATAAAAAGGTGATGGTTCAAGCAAGCATGAGGGCCAGTTGTTGGCCCAAAATTTGGCCCAAGAATCGTCGACACAAACTAGTCGAGATTTAGGTCAGGAAGGGCCAAAAAAGAAACACAAGTTAAATTGACAACGAAAATAGACAAAGCTGATGCTTGAGGCAGTTACGGAAAAGGCGGGCCTTCAACACGTGCGTAATACCCACGTTGCAACAGAAACGGTTGAATATGTGTGCCCCTACCTACGATGGACACCCACAGTGCGAGCAAGCGGTTAAAGTGCATCCCTCTCCCCACTACGCATGGAACTTCCGGAATAAGCAAGAGATCGTGGAGAAAATCAAGCCCACTAACTCATCCAGTAGAGAAGAAACCGCCAAAGACATGTGAGACAACGGAGCCCTATAAATAGCAGAAGCTCATTCAAAGAAAGGGTTCCCAACTCAACTCCAAAAACTCATTAAAAAGCTCACATGTCCGCATCAAAGAGACTCAACGAGCCTAACGTGATCATGAAGGAGTATGTTGCAGAACCAGCCATTTATTCCTGCGTTTAATGCTTTCGACTCGTTATTTTGTTCATTTGAATTTCTGTCGATTTTTCTTTACTTGATGTAATTTCCAGTTTTTCGACTGTCTTTGTGTGTATTTCCCTTTGTTTAATGAAATTCAGTTTCCAGCAATCTTGAATATTTGTTTTTAAGTTACAAGTTCAACCTTTGACATTTGTTTTTCGAAAACCACGTTTCACACAACACTTTGACAAGACGTTTTCCCAAAAGAACCCTTATTCTTAAAACTCTTAAACTTTTTCCAGTCAAATTTGGAGAATGTTTGTTTACCAAATATCACCGTAAACAAATTGGCACACCCAGTTGGACCATTTTTGTGAATACTAAGTTTAACATAAGTGCTTTGTGTGTTTTGTTTATTGCATGCTACTTGTTACTTGTTCTTTGCTTGCGTGAGTTGTTTTTATGCACTTGAGAAGTGGTAGAACTGCAAGTATGGCGAGGGATCGAGGAAGAACCTCCCCCCAGGTATCCAATGTAGTTAACCAAAGTAGTCCTGGTGGAAGCAGCGGTAACAATAATGAGAAATTATCCTCCGGAATGAGTTCTGGCACCACCATGCCAACTCAAAGTGTGGCAGTTTTTGCAATTGCAGAAATGCCTATTTCCACGACATTTCAGGCAGTGGCACCTCCAACGGTGACGAGAAGAGTGGCCAACATGCCCCAAACCTCGTTTATGCCAAATGTCTCTCTACCCGTGAGAGACATGCCCTTTGGCATGCCCACATCTTTGATGCAGGGCTTGCAAGGCAATTACTCAACGTTTTCTGAGAATGTCCTTCCATTTGGGGTACCCCCTTTTGGGGCAAACGGGACAATGATGAACTTAGGAAGTCGAGTAAGCCCTCTTGGCTTCACTATGGGGCAGAGTTCACAGGTTTACTTGCCCACGGGCATGAATTCAGGGTCACTTAAGGCCATCAGGCAACAAGTCGACGATAGTAACCATGAAATGGTTAATATGTTATCTCGACAGATGGGGGAGATTATCACCCTCTGATTCAAAACACCAATGCCAATAATCAACAACTGGCCCATCAAATGGGGCGTTTGGCCACAGTGTTAGGAGCCCAAGTCGAAGTTGCACCTTTGCCAGGGATCGAACAAATCCCACCTGTCGCAATGCCCGCGCATAGACCTGTACTAGCGTATCCAAACGTGGGGCAAAACCCTTTATTCGAGGAGAACAGAGGAATACATCAACCACCCCAAAACCCTTACGTGGTGAACAGGAATGAACACGCTGATGGAGTGTAGGAGAGAATTCTGTAAGATCAAGTTTTGATCAGGTAGTACAACTCTATGTTTTGATGATTACAAGTTAACGTTTTAGTATGAACAATTATGGTACTCTAATGTGTTTTCTGAGTGTGTTCATGACAGGCTCTGACCTTGATATAATCTCACACAAATCAGAAGCACTTTGCTTAAAGAGTAAGCCTAGCAACGCTTTCGCAATCTCTATGTTCAAATTGAACAGTAGAATAGCTTCAGAAGATCTGAAGATAGTCAAGCTTTGATGTGGACTCAGCTCACTTGAAGTTTTGAAGATCCAGACGTTCTGATAACCCAGACACTCTGAAGGCTCAGAAGCTCTGATGGTTTAGAAGACTCTGAAGATCCAGAAGTTGAAAAGTGAAGTCTCTGAAGTCTAGAAGAAAACTGGCTCTGAAGACCAAATACTTCTCCTCTGAGTTCAGAATCAGAAGCTACAACAGTCAGAGGATCCATGCTTCCCTCTGACTCTGATCAACAAGCTTCACAAGTTCCAACACGAAGCATTCCTCTGATCAGAAGTCAACAAGGTTAAAGGTCACGTCACTATCCAAAATACAAAAGCAGTGTACTATCCTGACGACCTAACCTAACATTCTCAGCCACAGCAGAAGCTGGAAATCCCAGATCTGCCCTCCAACGGTAGCATTCTCATGCAATGTTCAAACCCTAATCCTTGGAGTATATATAGAGGCTGAAGACTGAAAGATGTCGTTGAAGAAACTTATACGCGCAATCAATATTCAAATCTTCTTAGCAATATTTCTTCATCGAATTCATTGTGTTTACTACAAGCTTTTCAGAAGCAATCTCATTGTAAACAATACTTTTTAAACAGTTGTTTATTTTTACCTTTAAGAGATCAAGGTTGATCGGATCCTAGAGAAGACTAAGAGAGTGGATCTTAGTGTGAGCTAAGTCAGTGTATTGTTTGTCACTTGTAGGTCTCAAGTGCAGTTGTAACAAATCTCTGATTAGTGAATTGCCTTCATTCTAAGAAGGAAGAAATCACCTTCACGGGTGGACTGGATTAGCTTGAGTGACTCATCAAGTGAACCAGGATAAAATCCTTGTGTGCTTTTCTCATCTCTTATCCTAAGCATTTTACTTGTGTTTCGAAAGATTTGCTAAAATCTTAAGTGGGAAGTTTTATTCTGAAAACGCTATTCAAACCCCCCTTTCTATCGTTTTTCATACCTTCAATTGGTATCAGAGCGCAAGTTCTGATTACCACACCTAACAGTGTTCAGTGATCCGGGCCGGTGTGAAAAACAAATGGCTACCACCAGTGAAACGCAAAAAGATGGTTACAATGCAAAGCCTCCTATGTTCGATGGTCAAAGGTTAGAATATTGGAAAGACAGAATAGAAAGTTTCTTTATGGGCTTTGACGCAGATCTCTGGGATATCATTGTGGATGGCTATGAGCGTCCAGTTGATGCTGATGGCAAGAAGATCTCCAGATCAGAGATGACTGCTGAGCAAAAGAAGCTTTACTCACAACACCACAAAGCTATAGCTATTCTTCTTAGTGCTATTTCCTATGAAGAGTACCAGAAGATTACAGATCGTGAGTTTGCCAAGGGTATCTTTGAATCCTTGAAAATGTCCCATGAAGGAAACAAGAAGGTGAAAGAATCAAAGGCGCTGTCCTTGATCCAGAAGTATGAATCCTTCATCATGGAACCTAACGAGTCCATTGAGGATATGTTTTCCAGATTTCAGTTGCTTGTAGCTGGAATAAGACCTCTCAACAAAAGCTACACTACAAAAGATCATGTCATAAGGGTTATTAGAAGTCTTCCTGAAAGCTGGATGCCTTTAGTGACTTCAATAGAGCTTACAAGAGATGTTGAGCATATGAGTTTAGAAGAACTCATAAGCATACTGAAATGTCATGAACTGAAGCGCTCAGAAATGCAGGATCTGAGGAAGAAGTCTATAGCTTTGAAATCCAAATCTGAGAAGTCTAAATCTGAGAAGTCGAAAGCTCTCCAAGCTGAAGCATAAGAATCTTAAGAAGCATCAGAAGATTCTGATGAAGATGAGCTAACTCTGATCTCCAAAAGGCTCAATCGCATCAGGAAGCACAGGCAGAGCAAGTACAGAGGCTCTGGAAAGGCCAAAGGAAAGTTTGAATCCTCATTTGACTAGAAGAAGTCCTCAGTCAAGGAAGTCACTTGTTTTGAATGCAAAGAATCAGGGCACTACAAGAGTGATTGTCCAAAGCTGAAAAAGGACAAGAAGCCAAAGAAGCACTTCAAAACTAAGAAAAGTCTGATGGTGACTTTTGATGAATCAGAGTCAGAAGATGTTGACTCTGATGGTGAAGTTCAAGGACTCATGGTTATTGTCAAAGACAAAGAAGCAGAGTCAAAAGATGCAACTAACTCTGAATCAGCATCAGAGGAAGATCCTAACTCAGATGATGAAAATGAGGTATTCGCTTCTTTCTCAACCTCTGAACTAAAACATGTTTTGTCTGATATTATGGATAAGTATAACTCTTTATTGACTAAGCATAAAAAGTTGAAAAAGGGTTTCTCTGCTACTTCTAAGACTTCTGCTGAACATGAGAAAATTATTTCTGAAATGAAAAATAATAATCATGCTTTAGTAAATTCTAACTCTGTGCTTAAGAACCAGATTGCTAAGTTAGAAGAAGTGGTTGCTTGTGATGTCTCTGATAGTAAGAATGAATCTAAATATGAAAAATCCTTTCAAATATTCCTAGCTAAAAGCGTAGACAGAAGCTTGATGGCTTCAATGATCTATGGCGTAAGCAGAAATGGAATGTATGGCATTGGCTATTCTAGACCCAGTAGAAATGAGCCTCCTATGCCTAAGGCTAAATCCTTGTATGAACATTTTGTACCCTCTGGTACTATATTACCTGAACCGTTACCTGTTAAAGTTGCTGACCCCCCTCTCAAAAAGGGAACCTTCTCCATGTCTAAATATCATGCTAAAATTCCTTTACACTATATTGTTGAGAAACCCAAGGTGATCAGAACCTCTGAGGTAACTAACAAGAGAGGACCCAGAAAGTGGGTACCTAAGGATAAGATTATCTACGTTGCAGATATCCTTGATCGCTCCACTGAAACACCAATCATGGTATCTGGACAGTGGATGCTCGCGTCACATGACGGGAGAAAGACGTATGTTCCAAGAGCTAAAACTTAAGCCTAGAGGCGAAGTTGGCTTTGGTGGCAACGAGAAGGGTAAAATTGTTGGTACTGGTACTATTTGTGTTGATAGTAGTCCATGCATTGATAATGTTTTATTGGTAGATGGCTTAACTCACAACTTATTATCTATAAGTCAATTAGCTGACAAGGGTTATGATGTTATTTTCAATCAAAAGTCTTGCAGGGCTGTAAGTCAGATCGATGGCTCTGTTCTGTTTAATAGCAAGAGGAAGAACAACATTTATAAGATCAGATTATCTGAGTTGGAATCTCAGAATGTGAAGTTCCTTCTTTATGTTAATGAGGAGCAATGGGTATGGCATAGACGGTTAGGGAATGCCAGTATGAGAAAGATTTCTCAGCTGAGTAAACTCAACCTCGTCAGGGGCTTACCCGCTCTGAAGTTCTCTTCAGATGCTCTTTGTGAAGCATGTCAGAAAGGAAAATTCACAAAAGTCCCGTTCAAGGCAAAGAATGTTGTCTCAACCTCAAGGCCGTTGGAACTTCTGCATATCGACCTGTTTAGACCAGTGAAAACTGAGTCTATAGGTGGCAAAAAATATGGGATGATCATTGTTGACGACTATAGCCGCTGGACATAGGTAAAATTTCTATTCCGCAAGGATGAGTCTCATTCTGTGTTCTCTACCTTCATTGCCCAAGTGCAAAACGAGAAGGCTTGTAGGATTGTGCGTGTCAGAAGTGATCATGGTGGAGAGTTTGAGAATGACAAATTTGAGAGTCTGTTTGATTCCTATGGAATTGCACATGATTTCTCTTGTCCCAGAACTCCTCAACAAAATGGGGTTGTTGAGAGGAAGAACAAAACTCTTCAGGAGATTGCTAGAACCATGCTCCAAGAAACTGGCATGGCAAAGCACTTTTGGGCAGAGGCAGTAAACACATCATGTTACATTCAGAACAGAATCTCTTTGAGACCAATTCTGAATAAGACTCCTTATGAATTGTGGAGGAATATAAAACCCAACATTTCTTATTTTCATCCTTTTGGTTGTGTTTGCTTTGTTCTAAACACTAAGCATAGATTGCATAAGTTTGATGCTAAATCTTCTAAATGTCTATTACTTGGTTACTCTGATCGATCTAAAGGTTTCAGATTTTATAATAATGATGCTAAAGCTATTGAAGAATCTATTCATGTTAGATTTGATGATAAGCTTGACTCTGATCAGTCAAAGCTAGTTGAAAAGTTTGCAGATTTGAGTATAAATGTTTCTGATAAAGGCAAAGCTCCAGAGGAAGCTGAGCCAGAGGAAGATGAACCAGAAGAAGCTGGTCCCTCTGATTCACAACCTCAGAAGAAGAGCAGAATCACTGCGTCTCATCCTAAGGAATTGATTCTGGGTAACAAAGATGAACCAGTCAGAACCAGATCAGCCTTCAGACCCTCGGAAGAGACTCTGCTCAGTCTGAAAGGATTGGTGTCCTTAATTGAACCTAAGTCAATTGATGAAGCTCTTCAAGACAAGGACTGGATTATGGCTATGGAAGAAGAACTGAATCAATTGTCCAAGAATGATGTTTGGAGTCTAGTGAAGAAACCTCAAAGCGTTCACGTGATTGGAACCAAATGGGTTTTCAGAAACAAGTTGAATGAGAAAGGAGATGTAGTCAGAAACAAGGCAAGGCTAGTTGCTCAAGGCTACAGTCAGCAAGAAGAAATAGACTATACTGAAACGTTTGCTCCGGTAGCAAGACTGGAAGCTATCAGACTACTGATCTCATTCTCAGTGAATCACAACATAATTCTTCATCAGATGGATGTTAAGAGTGCCTTCCTAAATGGTTACATCTCAGAGGAAGTCTATGTTCATCAACCTCCAGGTTTTGAAGATTAGAAGAACCCTGACCATGTTTTCAAATTGAAGAAATCTCTCTATGGTCTGAAGCAAGCTCCCAGAGCATGGTAAGAGAGACTCAGCTCGTTCCTTCTGGAAAATAAGTTTGTAAGGGGTAAAGTAGATACAACTCTCTTTTGCAAAACTTACAAAGATGATATCTTAATTGTGCAAATTTATGTTGATGATATTATATTTGGATATGCTAATCCATCTCTATGCAAAGAGTTTTCTGAGATGATGCAGGCTGAATTTGAAATGAGTATGATGGGAGAACTCAAGTACTTTCTGGGTATACAAGTTGATCAAACACCAGAAGGAACGCACATCCATCAGAGCAAGTACACTAAAGAACTTCTGAAGAAGTTCAACATGACAGAATCTACAATTGCTAAGACTCCAATGCACCCTACATGCATCGTGGAGAAAGAAGATGCAAGTGGTAAAGTTTGTCAGAAGCTCTATCGTTGTATGATAGGATCTATTCTATACTTAACTGCATCTAGGCCAGATATTATATTTAGTGTTCATCTATGCGCTCGTTTTCAATCAGATCCGAGGGAAACCCCCTTAACTGCTGTTAAGAGGATCCTAAGATATCTGAAAGGTACCACTAACCTTGGCTTGATGTATAAGAAAACATCATAGTATAAGCTTTCAGGTTACTGTGATGCTGACTATGCTGGAGATAGAACTGAGAGAAAAAGTACTTCTGGAAATTGTCAATTTCTGGGAAGTAACTTAGTCTCATGGGCAAGCAAGAGGCAATCAACCATTACACTATCCACTGCAGAGGAAGAATATATCCCAGCAGCCATCTGCTGCACTCAGATGCTCTGGATGAAAATCAGTTAGAGGATTATCAAATCCTTGAGAGCAACATCCCAATCTATTGTGATAACACTGCTGCAATTTCATTGAGTAAGAATCATATCTTACACTCAAGGGAAAAACATATTGAGGTTAAGTATCATTTTATTAGAGATTATGTTCAGAAGGGCGTACTGCTTCCGAAGTTTGTTGATACTGACCATCAATGGTCAGATATCTTTACAAAGCCCTTAGCAGAGGATATATTTAATTTCATTCTGAAAAATCTGAATATGGACTTTTGTCCAGCATGAAGATGGATCAGAACCTCTGGCTACGATGCTTCTCTATCAGAAGATGTCTAGTTCATAAGGTAACTCTATCATAGGATAAGTACCCATTGGTGCTTACTCTGAAGCTGAGACAGTAAACGTGTGTCAGTTGCTATGATACATCGTTCCTTGTGCCCGTGCTGACACTCTGTTGTAATGAGTGTAGATGTGCTTCTCTCCAACGTGTGATGTGTGTATTAACTGTTTGTAATGATGTCCTTAATTTTTAACCGTTGATTTTACTTTGCTTTTTAATCAACAACGGTTACCTTCAAACACCACTACACACACACGTTTCCCATCACTTTCGGTTTTACCTTCTCTCTCCTGCTTTTGCAAAACCCTTATCTTCTTCAATTCTCTCTCACTTTCAACCTCTTCTCTTCTACCCAAACCTTCATCCTTCCCAACGATGAATCAAGAAAGAGCTGACTCCGGTGACAAGTCTGATTCCGCCGATGGAAGAGTTTTTCCCAATTTGGTTGTGGGTCTTCCACCTGGGCAAGTAGGTCCTGTTCTGCGTTCTCGTTCGACTGAGAATGTCCAACATGAAGTGCAAGATGCTGAAGATGTTGTCCCACTCTCTCAGAGACAATGTGTTGTTACCTGCTGCTTTGCTCCTGAAGAACTCCAGGTTCTTGCTGAATGGAAATTTGATTTTGATGTCATTGCTGCAAATGGGTTTGACCTGCGTCCTGAGATTCAAGCTCAAGGATGGGAAGGGTACTTTCAAATAATCAGTGGTCCGGTGTATGAGAAGCTCGTGAAGGAATTCTAGAAACACGCAGATTGCAATGAGCACCAAGTGGTATCCTTCATTCTGGGAAAAAGGATCATCATAACTGAGAAAGCAATTGCAAGGCTTCTGGGTCCAGAATCAAGCAAGGGCTACAGGTTTCAGTTGCAAGAATCACCAAGGAGCTTCACCCTGATTTGAGAATCTGGCACAAGATTCTTCTGCACTGCATCAACCAAAGACCAAAGGGAAGCTCTCCTGATTACATCAACTTCACCCAGAAGGTGTTGTTGTTCTTTGTCAAAGACCACAAGAAGGTGTGCCTGCCTTACTTCCTCTTCTCCTATCTAAAGGAGTGCATCAAGAAATCCAGAACCACCGCCTCACCAAAATCTTCCATAAAATACATACCTTTTGGTAGTTTGCTCTCTGACTTCTTTGTGGAAAGCAAATTGGTGCATGCCCTACGAAGGTTGGGATGTTCTGAAGACTTGACAACAATAGCTGGAGATACTTTCAATGCCACATCTTTGAAAAGAATGGGCATGATTGAAACCAAAGCTGATTCCAGCACTGCTGAAGGAAGACCAAGGAAAAGGATTCCTCTAAAGGACTATCCTCTCTGGTCCAAGGCTGATGATCTAGAGGCTATCAGATACTATCTCGAGGATCTGAAGCAGCAAGGCTTTGAGATTGATGTGAACCAATTCTTCAGAAATCTCTAAGACCCTTCGGACTTCGAGTCCCCAAGGAAGAAGAAGACCAAGAGGAAGCAAGTTGAAGCATATGAGGAGAAGGATCCCTCTTACGGTGAAGACAACGATGATAATGATGCTCCACCGCCTAAGAAGAAGGCTAAGAAGGTTAGGATTGCACCTCAAGTAGTTATCGTGGAAACTACTCAGGAACAAGTTAGACCTGCACCCTCCATCAGAGTCACACGATCTGCAGCAAGAGCTTCAAGTAAGTTTACTGCCCTTTCTGATGATGATTTAAATTTGCTTGATGCAACCAATCCTGAACCTTCACCAGTTCATCAACAAACCTCTCAAGTTAGTGTGATTGCTTTTTCTTTTGGAGAATTTAAGAGTTCCACCTTTATGACCATAGATGTGTCACTGGGAAAATACAAGGAATACATTTTCACTTCTTCTGAAGTGATATTGGTTAACTCTGATAGCTTACTCTGCTCATGACTCTGAATACTTATGCGCTCTGATTATTTCAATTCATCTATGTCATGCGTTTTCACTTTGAACTCTTCTATTATTCAGCTCAGAATCTAGATATAACTAACGTTTTCATTAAGTCTTAGATTCAGGGGGAGCTAAGCTCAGAATCAAGCTGTGACTTGGATTCAGAATGAGCAAGATAAACCATTCACATCAGGATAAGTCTAATTTTATTTCTCTAAACTCTGAGTGAATTCAGTTTATTGTTTAAGAATTGTTCATCAAAATACTTGGTTTTGTTATCGTCAAAAAGGGGGAGATAGTAAGATCAAGTTTTGATCATGTAGTACAACTCTATGTTTTGATGATTACAAGTAATCTTTTTAGTGTGAACAATTATGGTACTCTAACGTGTTTTCTAAGTGTGTTAATGACAGGCTCTGACCTTGATATAATCTCACACAACTCAGAAGCACTTTGCTTAAAGAGTGGCCCTAGCAATGCTTTCACAATCTCTATGTTCAAACTGAACAGTAGTAAAGCTTCAGAAGATCTGAAGATAGTCAAGCTCTGATGTGGACTCAACTCACTTGAAGTTCTGTAGATCTTGACGTTCTGATAACCCAGACACTCTGAAGGTCAGAAGCTCTGATGGTTTAGAAGACTCTAAAGATCCAGAAGCTGAAAAATGTAGTCTCTGAAGTCCAAAACCAAACTGGCTCTGAAGACCAAGTACTTCTCCTCTGAGTTCAGAATCAGAAGATACAACGGTCAGAGCATCCATGCTTCCCTCTGACTCTGATCAACAAGCTTCACAAGTTCCAACACAAAGCATTCCTCTGATCAGAAGTCAACAAGGTTAAAGGTCACGTCACTATCCAAAGTACAAAAGCAAGTGTACTATCCTGACGACCTAACCTAACATTCTCAGCCACAGCAGAAGCTGGAAATCCCAGATCTGCCCTCCAACGGTAGCATTCCCATCCAATGTTCAAATCCTAATCCTTGGAGTATATATAGAGGCTGAAGACTGAAAGATGCGGTTGGAAGAAACTTACACGCGCAAGCTATATTCAAATCTTCTAAGCATTCTTTCTTCATTGAATTCATTGTGTTTACTACAAGCTTTTCAGAAGCAATCCTTTGTAAACAATATTTCTTAAACAGCTGTTTAGTTTACCTTTAGGAGATCAAGGTTGATCGGATCCTAGAGAAGACTAAGAGAGTGAATCTTAGTGTGAGCTAAGTCAGTGTATTGTTAGTCACTTGTAGGTTTCAAGTGCAGTTGTAACAAATCTCTGATTAGTGAATTGCCTTCATTCTAAGAAGGAAGAAATCACCTTCACGGGTGGACTGGACTAGCTTGAGTGATTCATCAAGTGAACCAGGATAAAATCCTTGTGTGCTTTTCTCATCTCTTATCTTAAGCACTTTACTTGTGTCTCGAAAGATTTGTTAAAATCTTAAGTGGGAAGTTTTATTCTGAAAACGCTATTCAAACCCCCCCTTTCTATCGTTTTTCATACCTTCGAAAGAGTGCAAACACCCTTGATGACTGTTCGAGTCATCTGACTCATCTTTTGGATGGTCGAACTACTCTGAGAGCAAAAGAAGTCGAATTTATCGGTGCCTAAGTCATTAACTAGCAAGTTAGTTTCCCTCACCGCCAACTCGTCCAGCTTCACAATCCAAGGGTTCCTCATTTGTTCCCCCAGCAACTCCAAGAGTTTCCAAACTCAAACCTTTGAGAAAATATAACAGTACTCAGTCAAAAGCAATCAAAACAACTTAAACAATATCAACTAATGTCCGACGAAACTTCAAAAGTTTTAGAGTATGATAATCTAAGACAAAAGACAAGTTTTCACGAAAAAGAATTTATCTCCCCCCCCCAAAACATGGTCTCGGCCACTCCCCCCATTTTTTGCGTTTCGACGCTTTTTCTTCGATCTAATTTAATTCCTAGGTAATCTATAAGACCCGGTTTAGGGCTTATTATAATACTGTTTAGTAATATTCTATGAATTACTTGTGCTATGTGTGATATAAGGCATTTATAAAAGGTGATTTATTATTAGACGCAATATTAGGTCTTAGTAATGTTTGGACGTCGATGAACGCGGCATTACGAGCGTTTTGACTATAATTTTGTAGGGTTCTGCGACGGCGACTTTTAGGTCAAAATCGGCCCGACAAAGGCGATAAGCTGGCGAAACGAGTCGGGGAAGACAATTTCGTGGGCCACACCTCATGGGGAGGTGCTGGACATATTTCTAAAAGTATTCCATGAGGGAATATTCATTTCTTCTATTTTTTGAGAGTTTTATTTACATAAAATGAGTTTGTATTTAAATAAAATGTATTTAATTATTTTAAAACTTATGATTTCTTAAATAAATATTTTCAAAATTATTTTCTGGAGTATTAGTGAGGGCTGGTCGAATATTTGGAGGGAGGACGGAGAAAATTGTTTTTGAATTTCAATTTTGAGGTTTTATGGTGCATTAAGAGGGAAAACATGGTGGTTAATGCACTTAATCACATGTTCTTGACTTGGTCTTGTGTGAAGGTATGAAAAACGGTAGAAAGTGGGGGCTTGAATAACGTTTTCAAAATAAAACTTCCACCTTAAGATTTTAACAAATCTTTTCGAGACTCAAGAGGTGCTTAAGATAAGAGATAGAAAAGCACACAAGGATTTTATCCTGGTTCACTTGATGAATCACTCAAGCTAATCCAGTCCACTCGTTAAGGTGATTTCTTCCTTCTTAGAATGAAGGCAATCCACTAATCAGGTAAGTGTTACAACTGTACTTGAAACCTACAAGTGACTAACAATACACTGACTTAGCTCACACTAAGATTCACTCTCTTAGTCTTGTCTAGGATCCGATCAACCTTGATCTCCTAAAGACAAACTAAACAACTGTTTATGAAGTTCTTGTTTACAAAGAGATTGCTTCTAAAAAGCTTATAGTAAACACAATGAATTCAATGAAGAAAGAATTCTTACAAAGAGATTGCTTGCGCGTGTGTACGTTCTTCTAGCCGCATCTTTCAATCTTTATCCTCTATTTATACTCCAAGGATTAGGGTTTGAACGTTGCATGGGAATGCTACCGTTGGAAGGCAGTTCTGGAAATTCCAGCTTCTGCTGTGGCTGAGAATGTTAGGTTAGGTCGTCAGGATAGTACATTTGCTTTTGTACTTTGGATAGTGACTTGACCTTTAACCTCGTTTGACTTCTGATCAGAGGAGCGCTTCGTGTTGGAACTTGTGAAGCTTGTTGATCGGAGTCAGAGGGAAGCATGGATCCTCTGACCGCTGTACCTTCTGATCTTCACTTTAGAGGATCAGTACATGGTCTTCAGAGCCAGATGCTTCTGGACTTCAGAGTCTTCACTCTTCAGCTTCTGGATCTTCAGAGTCTTCTACACCATCTGAACTTCTGAGCATTCAGAGTGTCTGGGTTGTCAGAGCGTCTGGATCATCAGAACTTCGAGTGAGCTGAGTCCTTATCAGAGCTTGATTTACTTCAGATCTTCTGAAGCTTTTCTACTGTTCAGACTGAACATAGAGATTGCGAAAGTGTTGCTAGGATCACTCTTTAAGCACAGTGCTTCTGATTTGTGTGAGTTTGTGTCAAGGCCAGAGCCTGTTAAGAGCACACTCAGAAAACACGTTAGGGTACCATAATTGTTCATACTAAAAGGTTAACTTATAATCATCAAAACATAGAGTTGTACTACTAGATCAAAACTTGATCTTACAATCTCCCCCTTTTTGATGATGACAAAACTAAGTATTTTGATGAACAATTCTTAAATAATAAACTGAATTCACTCAGAGTTTAGAGAAATAGAATTAGACTTATCCTGATGTGAATGGTTTATTTTGCTCATTCTGAATTCAAGTCACTGCTTGATTCTGAGCTTAGCTCCCCCTGAATCTAAGACTTAATGAAAACGTTAGTAGTGTCTAGATTCTGAGCTAAATAATATAAGAGTTCAGAGTGAAAAACTTATGACATAGATGAATTGGAATAATCAGAGCGCATAAGTATTCAGAGTCAACAGACTAGGGTATTAGAGTCAAACTAATATCACTTCAGAAGAAGTGAAATGTATTCCTTGTATTTGCCCAGTGACACATCTATGGTCATAAAGGTGGAACTCTTAAATTCTCCAAAATAAAAAGAAATCACACTAACACGGCTTACACATCAAAAACTGGGTTATACTCCCCCTTTTTGTCATAAGCAAAAAGCATGGGGTGTGAAAAACTTAGTTTGAAGTACAAGGTACTCCCCCTTAGAGAAGGTCTAAGTTTAGAAAAGATGGAGAAGGAATTAAAATAACTGATTAAAAAAAAATAGGGAATGAATGAGATGAATGAATGCATATGCAGAACATTGACCACCGGCCACGGAAGTAAAGAGAAGCTTCAGTTACCAATAACTTATCCTCGAGAAACAACTTCGGCATTAACTTCTGCAGACTTAACGTAGCTTATAAAAGGCTGTTAATGCACAATAGTCTTCACATCTCATTTCCTTGATAGCAATGACATCCTTCATAGCATGCATCGAGCAGTTGAGGATCAAGGCCTTCGATGAAGATCTCTTCATGAATGTTCGCCATCCAGAAGAACCGAGCGTCTATAGCTTGACAAACCGGCTACTAGGCATGAGTCTGAGTCCAGAATTGGACAACATCCTCAAAGGCTTCCTTGGGTTCATGGAAGAAATGTAGATTTGCTTCCAGAGGGAGCAGGAGCTGTATGAAGAAATCAGAGCAATAGAAGCGGTACTGGAGACGGTGGCGGAGGGTCCTAAGAGGCAGGAGTTACGCCAGAGTTTAGTCCTCTTAGAGCATAGTCAGCATCGTCTGGAGCTTGAAAAAGCGGCGATGCGTAGGTATTGTAGAGAATTGAGGGAAAATCCTCCATTTTAGGTTAAGAAATGCAATGTATGAAGTAGCTTATTGATTAATAAAAAGAAGTTCTTTGTTAGTTAATGTGTATGGTTGAAAAGAGATTTAATGATGAACACATATTATGCAACACATAATAAAAACGATATCTAAAGAAATAAAAACAGAAACAAAATAAATCAAAGAAAATAAGTATATAGATAAAGAAGTAAAAAAGAGAAAATAGTTCCTAAATCTAGGGTTTTGGTGTCCTCCTTAGAAGTTCCAAGCACATCTCTTTCAAACTTTGAAGGAGAACTTCATGCGAGTCAAGCCGTTGTTCAATGATGTCAATCCTTGAGTCTGACTGAGCCGGAGCAGACGTTGTAGCTTGATCAGAGTGAGGAACTTCAGCAGACTGTGAAGCAGCATGTGTGAAAAGCACTGGTGCAAGTGCTTGGCTTCTGAGAGCATCAGCTTCAGCCTGTAGTCTTTCAGCTTCTCTCAGAGCTTCTAACTTAGCATTTTCAATGCGTTCAGCTTCAAGACGAGCAGCTTCTTCTGCTTGTTCTTTCTTTTTCTTTGCTTCTTCAATAGCTTCAAACAATTCAACCCTTAATTGTTGTTCACATAAAGCTAATCTTCTGTTGAAACGCTGCCTAGCAGCTTCAGTCCTCTGATTCCTTTCAGCAGTTAGATGACTCATCATCGTCGGTACTTGAGCTATCATCCAAGCACACAGTTGATTCCATTCTTCAGCAACAGAGTCTGGGTCCTCAGAGAGGTCAAAGTGACCTTGCACGTTGAAACCATCAATGATGCTTCATGATTAAACACACTGATGCACTCAAGAAGGGATTTTGGATTGAGATAGGTATAGGGAACAATGGAGAGATTGGTTTCAGGAGAAGTTGGGTGATTGCTTCTATTGGCCTCAGAAGCACCTTGAGGAGAGCCAACATCTAAAATTGGGACATTTGAAGTGTTGGGTCCAAGGTTAGGTTGAGAGGTTTCAACCTCAGGAATTGGAGATCTAACCGAGGAATGGTTAGATACAGAGTTTTCAGGTTCTAGTTGAACAGGGCTAGGTTGGATGGGTTGAGATGAAGGATCAGCTTCATTTAGAGGTACAACTAGGATAGGATTATCTGGGTCACTTAGACGTTCAGGTCTAGGTCCAGAGTATCTCCTTGGACTTGGCACATTAAGGTAGTACTCAGGAATGGCAGACTCCTTTTCTTTCCTAACTTGTTCAAATTTACGGAGGGATTCGGAGTTGTTTGAGTGTGAGGAGTCAGCAACATTTGTGGTAAATGATACAGAGGGACAGGGAGTTGTGGTTTCTGTATCAGTGGTTTTCCGACCCTGATGTTCTGATGCTCTGGGGACAGAGTGATCAGATGTTCTGGGTTCAGGGTTCAGGTTCAGAATGTTCAAGGATTATGGGTTCAGAAGCTTGTAGGTTGTATTGGATGGTTATGGGTGAGGTAGGTTCAGAGGGTCTTGGAGTTTGAAGCATGTTCCAAAGAGGAGCTTCTTCATTTGAGGGTTGGAAAAATGAAGATCTAGGTGAAGTAATTGGAGAGGTGGTTTGGTTAGTGGGTTGTGACTCTGGAATAGAACCGAGTGGATTGGCAATACGAGGTAGAAGTGCAGAAATAGGAAGTGCATCAAGTGAATCTAAATCATCATCAGTATCAATAACAACAGACTTACTTGATGGTCGCACTGCAGATCTAGTCACTCTGGTAGGAGCCTCAATTCTTCTGATTACTTCAGCAGTTTGTTCCACACGGGTTGACTTCACCACAATCCTGACTTGTGTAAGGCCCAAGTTTTTAAACTTATGCCAACTAAATAGAATCCTATTCACGATTAGGGTTGATATATCGTGAAGGGAAACCTGAACTAGAGTTTACCAAATGAAATAAATATATGAAGGAGAAAGTTCAGGAAAAGTCTGAGGATCGTACCGAAGTCGATAAAAGTTATAGCACGATCGTTATACGCGTAAACCTAGGTCAGAAACCCTAGTAAATAGCTAGTTTTCACTTTTAGGCACGATGGAAGTTAATTCCAAAAATCTTCAGAGAAATGTTAGAACTTCTCTTTTTCCATATATCACAATCGTTTCGAGGCGAAACTCTAGAATCTACGAACGTCTGATTCCAATCGTCGGAAGGTCGCCGAAACCGAAACCCTGGTATTGCAAAACCCTAGAATCACCCGACTATGAGGACTTTTTCTATTCGGAATATCAAATGAAGATTCCACACGCGTACACCTATTTCTCTTGATGATTTCAATCTTTCTTCAGAAGGAAGTTTTCTATTCCGACAATCGATGCAAAAAGCAACTTATCGGGTAAAATAGTTTTACACCGACTTTGCATTAGTTACCAAAAATACAAGGAGATCTCATTTTAGTTTTGGAATTCTTTCGCCAAAACATATCTTAAAATTCACGGAGAATGAAGCCAGAAAAATCAGATTCACGAAACTTTCATTTTACCGCGTTTTGCCAACCTCTATATATAGCCAAGAAATGAGAAAAAAACACAAAACCATACCCATTTTCTCTCTCAAAGCCGCGAGTTTCACAAGGGAAGGAGGAGGAGAGATTTTCTTCATTTCTTGCTTGATCGTTGATTAATCAGTTGCTGCTTCAAGGTTTCGAGGTATAGTCGCTAATCCTTACCTCTGATCGCTTTTTCCATAGCTTTTCTATAGACTTTTCTGAGCTGATAGTTTTGAGGTTTTTGCAAAACTATCCTGAATATTTCATTTTTTATTCTAAACATCTTCCTTACGTGCCCAAGATCACTTCTGCCGGATTAGTTTTTCCGTTATGTCGCCGAAATTCCGCCGGAATCAATTTATGCCTTAAATACCCATTTTTGGAGTAAAGCTTCAACCTTTAGGCTGAAAACTATCGCCTTAGCTTATTGCTAGTAGGATTAGTTGTCATAAACGTCGTTGGTGACGTCCCTGTCAAATTTGCTTTTTGGGATTTCAGTTTTGAAATTCTAAGTTAAAAATCATGACCAAAATACCCCTGCGACAGTTTTTGATCCGATAATTTTTCCGAGTTTAGAATACCCTTAGTTACGGCTAATGATAGCATAGGAACCAAGTTTGATCGAAGAAAAATCGAACCCTACAATTACCAAAAGTGGCCGAGCCCTATAGGGGAGGAGGAGGAGGAAAATTCCTTTTTCGAAAACTTGTCCTTTCGCGCTAGATTATCGTACCTCGGAGTATGTATTACTTCGTGTAACCTTAGGGAGTATCGATAGCTTAGTTTCCGATAGATTCTGATAGTATTCTGTGGTTTTACTTTAAAGGTGCTTTTGAGGAATTTCCTGAGGAGCAACGCTTTGCTTGTGAGGAAGAGTTCGAAGATCACTCTAGAGAACCTACAGGTGAGGGCTACTCACTGAATCTCTAGATAATGCTTAGGGTCGATGCTTTCGACATTGTTTACTGTTTATGCACTTGTTTGTGTTTGATTGGAAAAATGTTTTCTGAGGCTTCCGCTGACAATGTAGATGATTCATCTACTGAATGCTTTTGAGATTGAATCTTCATGCTAAGTGCTAATTGGGTAATTTAGGATGTGTGATGCATGCCTTATATGCTAAGTGCTATGTGGTTATTGCTTAATATGTTGATATATGACATGTTGATTGATTGTGCTGAGTTAATTATGCTTTTGCAATGAAATCTGAGTTTCTGAATAGTGAGAATAGCGGGCAGGTCATGCCGATTTTTATTTGAGAGTTTTGAGAAAGTTTGATAGGACGAATGAGATTCGGACCTTGTTATGGTGTTTCATGGATCGAGACATTCTCTGGTATCATTTGGGGATTAGGTGATCCCGAGAACTTATAAGATTTTGCGATAAGACTAAAAGGATATTATTTTGAAAAGAAAACTCATAAGACATTAAACAACCTCTAAATCTTCAATTAATGATAATAAACTCGAAAGGAAGCTTCGGATGCAAATCTTAGTTTTTGGAAAACGAGAAGTGTCGTCGGATCCAAGTGTTGAGAAGGGTTGAGTATGTTGATGTTCTGGTGCTGTTGGAGCAGCTGTGTTTTGAGTATGTTGATGCTCTTGTGCTGTTGGAGCAGCTGTGTGGTTGGGCTATCCTGGGGATAAGTCCGGGGAATTGATAGTTCCCGAGTATGTTGATACTCTTGCTCGTTGAGCAGTTTTGACCATCGGATTGAGATGAGTCGGATGATTTGGAGATCATCATGAGTTATGTGTTGTTGTGAAGTGTGTCTTTTGTCGCAGAATCGACTGTTACCTTAGGGTAAGCTTTTAGAGACTTTAATTTAGCTAGAACACGTGGCGACGTGTCGAGTGAGATCGGAGACGTTGTTTGACTAATCATCCTGCATTCATGCAACATTAATGAGGTATTAACATAGGACGTACTCTGGACCTCGTCGGTTTCCAAAATGGTCATAAGACCCGGAATGCCGTGTAAGAGCGTTTGTAGACGTCTCTTGTAGCAGACCGAAATGGCAGACCTACGGGTTACGGCTGATCTGACTACCGTTGTTGTTGGAGTAAGAGGCACGCGGGCCGAAATGGTCCTACCATGGCTGGTGCTATGGCTGATCCGTTGATGTCCATCCGTTCCGGAATGCATATTGGTTGACTGGGTTAACTTGCATTGCATATCATGCAACATGCATACTAATTTAGTGGTCGAATGTGATTGTTATTTGTTAATCCTATTTGGAACATGTTAATTGTTATTATTGCTGTTATGTTCATTATGGAATATGCAACCCTAGGATGTTATCCCTAGCTATAAGCCTAAGTGGCTATTATATTATTTGTATCTATCGGTGCTATTAATTACGTAATTCTTTGGAGTTGACCCTCGCGTCTTCTGTGTGTGCTTTGGCGGACAACGCCTTTTGTCAGATGTCCATTGCGGACTGGTTCACAATGGTCCACCCTTCGGGGGGGATCAGATATGAGATGATTGACCAGGATGACCCCGGTTCGTGGGTGGTAGACCCCGCTAGCCATCGCGCGACGTACTCCGGGAGGATCATGGAGGACCATGTAGATAGTGGAGGACTCTTGAGGTCTGGAGTGCTGCGGAGATGCTCTGTCAGCTTCAACTTGCCACCGGGCGTTCATTGTGGACCAGGATTTGGAGGAGCACCGCCGCCACCTTCGTCTTCGGATGAGGAGGACCCCTCCGAGGAGGAGCCTGTGGGAGTGCATTCATCAGAGTCCAGCACACCCAGCGTTGCGATCATTGATGATCAGGGTTCGGGCCCTAAGCCCGTGAGTCCAGCATCGGAGCGTATTGCGGTTGTGAGGGGAGGACGGATAGGGTTGGTAGACTTAGTCGTTCTGGATTCTGATTCAGACGACGATCATGCTAGCACGTAGGTTTAGTGCTGGTGTGAGCTCCTCGAGTTAGGATTAGTGTAGGAGTAGAGTTTTAGCTCTGACAGTCTTTGCTTCATTTGTTTCTTTGGGGACAGGGTAGTTCCGCCTATAGCTTTTTGTGTGGTTTCTCTACGGGAATCACAGAGAGTTGGTTGGATTTAGGAGGTCTTGTTTTTAGGCCATCTGGGCCAGCTTATTCTCAGTTTTGAGGGATGGTGTTGCGGACACTTCACCCTTTTCATTTGGTTTGTACATATTGCCTACGGGCGCTACTCTTCTATTACCCGTCACTGGAGGTTTACTCGTGACGAGGTTGCTACTTACAGCGGGGGCTGTTATATATATTGTATATTAGTTTTATTGCTTTTCGCTTTTGGGTTTTATTTAATTCAGTCTAGTCTATATTATTATCAAAAAAAAAATATTCACGTTTTTCCGCATTAAGTTTACTTTTGGTTACTAAAGTGACGCCACCGAAATCGAGGTGTTACAACTTGCTTCTTTTTCTTCTTTGGTGGGGGTGGACCATGATCATCACCATCAGATGGAGCATCTGGCTTAGTGGTTTCCTCATGCTTTCTCTTGGGCCTGTCAGCCTTCTTCTTCTTCTGAGCAACATCATCAAACTCTTCAGAAGATTCCTCCACTAGCATTTTCCTCGTCTTCTTCTTCTTGGGAGGAGAGTCAAACTCTAGGGCTGGTGGTAGGGTTCTGAAGAACTCGTCCACATCTATCTCAAAACCTTGTTGCCTCAGATCATCAATGTAGCACAAAATAGCTTCTGGAGCATCTGCTTGAGACCACAGAGGATAATCAATCAGAGGGATTCTCCTCTGTCTGACTTCATCAGAGGTGTCTTCATGATCAGGTGCAACCTTCGTCTTGACCAATCCCATCTTCTTCAAGGAAGTAGAGGTGAAGACATCACCAACGACCGTGGTCAGATCCTCTGTGCAGCCTGCCTTCGTCAGATCTTCTACAAGCTTGCTCTCAATGAAGAGGTCTGAGAGCAGTCTTCCAAAAGGAATATACCTGATGGCAGACTTTATAGAAGCAGTTGTTCTTGATTTTCTGATACACTCCTTGAGGTAAGAGAACAGGAAGAAGGGTAGGCAAATCTTCTTATGATCTTGGATGAAGAAGAGCATTGCTTTCTGACAAAAGTTGATGTAGTCAGGAAGGCTGCCCTTTGGTCTTTGGTTGATACAGTGAAGCAGAATCTTGTGCCAGATTCTCAGCTTTGGATGAAGCTCCACAACTTTGTAGTCAGTCTTGCCAGGCTTATAGTTTGTGTAGAGACACTTGTTGGTTTCTTCCTTGGTTCTGAGTTTCACCTTTGAATCCGTCAGTTGGAATCTATAGCCTGTGCCAGTGTGCTCGCCCAGAAGATCAACAATCGACTTCTCAGTGATGATGATTCTTCTACCAGCAATGTAAGAAACAACCTGAGTGTCATCGCAGTCGACGTGTTTCCAAAATTCCTTCACTAGCTTGACATAGACCGGACCGCGAAGCCTGTTGAAGTATTCTTCCCAGCCTTGAACACGAACTTCAGGACGAAGATCATACCCATTTGCAGCAATGTTGTCTAGGTCGAATCTCCATTCAGCAAGAACTTGGAGTTCTTCAGGAGCATAGACACAGTGAACGGCACAGCCCCGTTCTGCGAGAGGGATCATCTTCCCTTGAGACTGAGCTTGAGTTAGTTGAGTTTCAGGGCCTGATTAACCTGTAGCTTGACCTACTACCATAACTGGAAATTGGGTTCCTTCGGCGGTTTCTCCTCTGTTTGATCTCACCATTTTTAAGCGGTTGAAGGTTTGGGTAGAAAAGAAGAGGGTGAATAGAGAGAGAAAGAGATCGTGGGGATAAGGGTTTTGAAAAACGAAGAGAGAGAGAGAGAGAGTAAATCCGGAAGTGATGGAGAACGTGTGTGTATAGTGGGTTTTGAAAATAACCATTGTTGATTTAAAAAGCAAAGTAAAATCAACGGTTGAAAATTAAAGACATCATATTAGCAAATAATACACAAATCACACACAGGAGAGAAGCATATCAACACTCATTACAACAGACTGTCACACGGGCACAAGGAACTATGCATAATGGTTACTGACACACGTTTACTGTCTCCGCTTCAGAGTGAGCACCAATGGGTACTTAAACTCTCATGGAGTTACCTCCTGGACTAGACATCTCCTGATAGAGAAGTATCATAGTCAGAGGTTCTGATCCATCTTCATGCTGGACAAAATTCCATATTCAGATTTTTCAGAATGAAATTAAATCTATCCTCTGCTAAGGGCTTTGTAAAAATATCTGCCCATTGATGGTCAGTATCAACAAACTTCAGAAGAAGTATGCCCTTTTGAACATAATCTCTAATAAAGTGATATTTTACCTCAATATGTTTAGCCCTTGAATGTAAGATCAGATTCTTACTCAATGAGATTGCAGCAGTGTTATCACAATAGATTGAGATATTGCTCTCAAGGATCTGATAATCCTCCAGCTGATGTTTCATCCAAAGCATCTGAGTTATGCAAATTGCTGCTGAGATGTAAACTGCCTCTGCAGTGGATAAAGCTATGGTTGACTGCCTCTTGCTTGCCCATGAGACTAAGTTGCTTCCCAGAAATTGACAATTTCCAGAAGTGCTTTTTCTCTCTGTTCTATCTCCAGCATAATCAGCATCACAATAACCTGAAAGCTTATACTCTGATGTTTTCTTATACATCAAGCCAAGGTTAGTGGTGCCTTTCAGATATCTTAGGATCCTCTTAACAACAGTTAAGTGGGTTTCCCTTGGATATGATTGGAAACGAGCACATAAATGAACACTAAACATAATATCTGGCCTAGATGCAGTTAAGTATAGAAGAGATCCTATCATACCACAATAGAGCTTCTGACAAACTTTACCACTTGCATCTTCCTTTTCCAGAATGCATGTAGGATGCATTGGAGTCTTAGCAATTGCAGATTCTGTCATATTGAACTTCTTCAGAAGTTCTTTAGTGTACTTGCTCTGATGGATGTATGTTCCTTCTGTGTTTGATCAACTTGTATACCCATAAAGTATTTGAGTTCTCCCATCATACTCATTTCAAATTCGGCATGCATCATCTTAGAAAATTCTTTGCATAGAGATTGATTAGCAGAACCAAATATAATATCATCAACATAGATTTGCACAATTAAAATATCATCTTTGTAAGTTTTGCAAAAGAGAGTTGTATCTACTTTACCCCTTACAAACTCGTTCTCCAGAAGGAATGAGCTTAGTCTCTCATACCATGCTCTAGGAGCTTGCTTCAGACCATAGAGGGATTTCTTCAATTTGAAAACATGGTCAAGGTTCTTCTCATCTTCAAAACCTGGGGGTTGATGAACGTAGACTTCCTCTGATATAGAACCTTTTAGGAAGGCACTCTTAACATCCATCTGATGAAGGATTATGTTGTGATTCACTGAGAAAGAGATCAGCAGTCTGATTGCTTCTAGTCTAGCTACTAGAGCAAATGTTTCAGTGTAGTCTATTCCTTCCTGCTTACTGTAGCCTTGAGCAACTAGCCTTGCCTTATTTCTTACTACATCTCCTTTCTCATTTAGCTTGTTTCTGAAAACCCATTTGGTTCCAATCACATGAATGCTTTGAGGTTTCTTCACTAAGCTCCAAACATCATTCTTGGAAAATTGATTCAGTTCTTATTCCATAGCCAGAATCCGAAGAGCTTCATCTATGGACTTAGGTTCAATTAATGACACTAATCCTTTCAGACTAAGCAAGGTCTCTTCAGAGGGTCTGAAGGCTGATCTTGTTCTTACTGGTTCATCTTTGTTGCCTAGAATTAATTCCTTGGGATGTGATGCAATGATTCTGCTTTTCTTCTGAGGTTGTGAATCAGAGGGACCAGCTTCTTCTGGATCATCTTCCTCTGGCTCAGCTTCCTCTGGAGCTTTGCCTTTGTCAGAAACATTTATGCTTAAATCTGTAAACTTCTCAACTAGCTTTGACTGATCAGAGTCAAGCTTATCATCAAATCTAACATGAATAGATTCTTCAATTGTTTTAGCATCAGTATTATAAAATCTGAAACCTTTAGATCTATCAGAGTAACCAAGTAATAGACATTTAGAAGACTTAGCATCAAATTTATGCATTCTATCCTTAGTGTTAAGAACATAACAAACACAGCCAAAAGGATGAAAGTAAGAAATGTTGGGTTTTATATTCTTCCACAATTCATAAGGAGTCTTATTCAGAATTGGTCTCACAGAGATTCTGTTCTGAATATAACATGCTGTGTTTACTGCCTCTGCCCAAAAGTGCTTAGCCATGCCAGTTTCTTGGAGCATGGTTCTAGCCATCTCCTGAAGAGTTCTGTTCTTCCTCTCAACAACACCATTTTGTTGAGGAGTTCTGGGACAAGAGAAATCATGTGCAATTCCATAGGAATCAAACAGACTCTCAAACTTGTCATTCTCAAACTCTCCACCATGGTCACTTCTGACACGCACAATCCTACAAGACTTCTCGTTTTGCACTTGGGCTATGAAGGTAGAGAACACAGAATGAGACTCATCCTTGCGAGATAGAAATTTTACCCATGTCCAGCGGCTATAGTCGTCAACGATGACCATCCTATATCTCTTGCCACCTATAGACTCAGTTTTCACTGGTCCAAACAGGTCGATATGCAGAAGTTCCAACGGCCTTGAGGTTGATACAACATTCTTTGCCTTGAAAGGGACTTTAGTGAATTTGCCTTTCTGACATGCTTCACAAAGAGCGTCTGAAGAGAACTTCAGAGTGGGTAAGCCCCTGACAAGGTTTAGCTTACTCAGCTGAGAAATCTTTCTCATGCTGGCATGCCCTAACCGTCTATGCCATACCCACTGCTCCTCATTAACAGAAAGAAGGCACTTCACATTCTGAGATTCCAACTCAGACAATCTGATCTTATACATGTTGTTCTTCCTCTTGCTGTTAAACAGAACAGAGCCATCGATCTGACTTACAGCCCTTCAAGCCTTTTGATTGAAAATAACATCATAACCCTTGTCAGCTAATTGACTTATAGACAATAAGTTATGAGTTAAGCCGTCTACTAATAAAACATTATCAATGCATGGACTACTATCTACACGAATAGTACCAGTACCAACAATTTTACCTTTTTCGTTCCCACCAAAGCCAACTTCGCCTCCAGGCTTAAGTTTTAGCTCTTGGAACATACGCCTTTCTCCCGTCATGTGACACGAGCATCCACTGTCCAGATACCATGATTGGTGTTTCAGTGGAGCTATCAAGGATATCTGCAACATAGATAATCTTGTCCTTAGGTACCCATTTTCTGGGTCCTTTCTTGTTAGTTACCCCAGAGGTTCTGATCACCTTGGGTTTCTCAACATGATAGTGTAAAGGGAGTTTAGCATGATATTTAGACATGGAGAAAGTTCCCTTTTTGAGAGGGGGGTTAGCAGCTTTAGTAGGTAAAGATTCAGGTAAAATGGTACCAGAGGGTACAAAGCATTCATACAATGATTTAGCCTTGGGCATAGGTGGCTCATTTCTATCAGGTCTAGAATAGCCAATGTCATGCATTCCATTTCTGCTTACGCCATAGATCATTGAAGCCATTAAGCTTCTATCTACGCTCTTAGCCATGAATCTTTGAAAGGACTTTTCATATTTAGATTCATTTCTACAATCAAAGGAATTACAAGCAACTATTTCCTCTAACTTAGCAATCTGGTTCTTAAGCACAGAGTTGGAATTTACTAAAGTATGATTATCATTTTTCAATTCAGAAATAATTTCCTCTAACTTAGCAATCTTGTCCTTTTTCAGCTTTGGACAATCACTCTTGTAGTGCCCTGATTCTTTGCATTCAAAACAAGTGACTTCCTTGATTGAGGACTTCTTCTGGCCAGATGAGGATTCAAACTTTCCTTTGGCCTTTCCAGAGCCTCTGTACTTGCTTTGTCTGTGCTTCCAGATGCGGTTGAGTCTTTTGGAGATCAGAGTCAGCTCATCTTCATCAGAATCTTCTGATGCTTCTTCAGATTCTTCTGCTTCAGCTTGAAGAGCTTTTGACTTCTCAGACTTAGCCTTCTCAGATTTGGATTTCAAGGCTATAGACTTCTTCCTCAGATCTTGCATCTCTGAGCGCTTCAGCTCATGACATTTCAGTATGCTGATGAGTTCTTCTAAACTCATACGCTCAACATCTCTCGTAAGCTCTATTGAAGTCACCAAAGGCATCCAGCTTTCAGGAAGACTTCTGATGACCCTTATGACATGATCTTTCGTAGTGTAGCTTTTGTTGAGAGGTCGTATTCCAGCTACAAGCAACTGAAATCTGGAGAACATTTCCTCAATGGACTCGTTCGGTTCCATGATGAAGGATTCATACTTTTGAATCAAGGGCAGAGCCTTTGATTCCTTCACTTTCTTGTTTCCTTCATGAGACATCTTTAAGGATTCAAAGATGCCCTTGGAAAACTCACGATCTGTAATCTTCTGGTACTCTTCATAGGAAATAGCACTTAGAAGAATGGCTCTAGCTTTGTGATGTTGTGAGTAGAGCTTCTTTTGCTCTGCAGTCATCTCTGACCTTGGGATCTTCTTTCCTTCTGCATCAACTGGACACTCATAGCCATCCACAATGATGTCCCAGAGATTTGCATCAAAACCCAGAAAGAAACTTTCAAGTCTATCTTTCCAATATTCGAACCTTTGACCCTCGAACATGGGAGGCTTTGCATTGTATCCATCTTTCTGTGTTTCACTGGTGGTAGCCATTGTTTTTCACACCAGCCCGGATCACTGAACACCGTTAGGTGTGGAAATCAGAACTTGCGCTCTGATACCAATTGAAGGTATGAAAAACGGTAGAAAGGGGGGCGGGGGGTTTGAATAACGTTTTCAAGATAAAACTTCCACCTTAAGATTTTAACAAATCTTTTCGAGACTCAAGAGGTTCTTAAGATAAGAGATAGAAAAGCAAACAAGGATTTTATCCTGGTTCACTTGATGAATCACTCAAGATACTCCATTCCACCCGTTAAGGTGATTTCTTCCTTCTTAGAATGAAGGCAATCCACTAATCAGGTAAATGTTACAACTACACTTAAAACCTACAAGTGACTAACAATACACTGACTTAGCTCACACTAAGATTCACTCTCTTAGTCTTCTCTAGGATCCGATCAACCTTGATCTCCTAAAGGCAAACTAAACAACTGTTTATGAAGTTCTTGTTTACAAAGAGATTGCTTCTAAAAAGCTTATAGTAAACACAATGAATTCAAGATGAAAGAAAGCTTAGAAGGTTTGAATATTGCTTGCGCGTGTATATGTTCTTCTAGCCGCATTACTTTATTTTATTTGGGATAGTTTAACTTGATGTAATTTACTTTGAAGTTTTTCATACTCTTTTCAATGATTAATAAAGTTTGAGGTTTACGTTGATGATTATTTCCGCAAGTTTGAAATGGTTAAGTTTCAAGAATTTTGTAAAATTGAACTTTTGTCACTAATTGAAGATTAATTAATTAAACGACGAAAATTCACGACGTTTTGGTTACTGTGTGACACTCGAGAAATCGGGGCGTTACACTGAGAGTAGTTTTTTTTTGTTGTTGGAAGAAGATGATTGCAGGGTAAATAGCTAACTTGGTCCCTGAATGTGTCCACCGACTTCAACTTCATCCCTAAACTTTAAAAATGACGCCTGTGGTCCCTAGATGTGGCAAGTCTCCCTCATCAGCAGTCCCTGGGTTAAAAAAAGCTCACGACCGTTAACGGAAGTGTGACATGGCCTTTTTTTTAAGCCAGAGCTGACGTGGCTTGTGAACCCAGAAAATTAAAAAATAAATAAAAAAACAACTTCAATATCCAAATGGGTTGTTGTTTCAGCAAAGCCACCACCCAAAACCAACAAAACCAAAACTATCTGAAGATCAAAGCATTGCTTGCAAATCAAGATCTCCAACAAAATCAAAATCTTAAAGAACCTTAATTTCATGGTGGTGCGAGCAGCAAAGGGGGTCGACGAATTGCAATGGCTTGGCGAGGACTCTCTCGAGGGTCTTGGAACGCTGGGTTTTCAGGTGGAGGTTTAGATCTATGATTCAAATTGTTTGATGGTCTGGGGGTTGGGCTTTCTCTCATCTATTCAGATCTATGTGGTGTGAATGGCAGGGAGTTCCACATCTACTTTCTCATGTTGTGGTGGGTTGGTTCAAAGGGTGGGGGGTGGGGGTTTCTGAGTCGTTGGGTTTGGTGGTGGTGGGGGTGGGTTACTGGATTTTGTGGTGGCTCTGTTTGCTGGGGTGGGGTGGGTTCCCGGATTCAAGAATTTTGCTGAATGTGAAGATAATGAATTTTGGGTGAAGTTGAAGATGTTATTTTTCGGGTTTGAAAAATTCAAAACAAGTGTGTGATGGGTATGAAAAGTAACTGCATTATTATGACATAAAACCATCTTTGTAGCAGAATTAAGTTTTAGAGCGAGACTATCATACTTGATTCTAGTGGAAGGGAGATGATGTTATTCTGATTGTAGATAGTTGTTAAGTTTATCCCATTGACGAGGAATAGATATGTGCTTTTTTGGTGAATAATTATCAATTTACTTTCTAAATGGTGAAGGCTTCACCATTTCATTTGTTTTGATAAGAAATTTTAGTCTGCTATTATTAACCCGAACTTGTTAAGTTCATGTCCTTCTAAAATTTGTCTTAACTTTGGGTTGAAGGATTTTGGTTTTTGAAAGGGAAAAAGGGTTGGGGTGAGGGAGAGCATGAGAGGGAGGGGATGAGGGTCAGAAGAAGAAGGATGAAGAAGATGGAGATGGAGAGAGGGTGATGGTGGTGGGGAGAGGAAAAGGAAGATGGGGTAGAGAGAATTTTTTTCAGATTCAGGGACTAAATTGAAGATTTTAAAACTTTCCTACTAGTCAAATGCCACACAAGCTTCAATTTTGACAAAAAAAAATTCCAAGTCACACTTCCGTTAACGACGTCAACGTCTTTTAACCGAGGTACTGCTGATGAGGGAGATTTGCCACATTCAGGGACCACGGATGTCATTTTGAAAGTTTAGGGACGAAGTTGAAGGCGGCAGACACTTTCAGGGACGAATTTGGTTATTTACCCGATGATTGCACTAATTGACAGGAAGACAGGATTGGTGGATCAACCGAAGATTGTGAAAGTGGTGAAGATTGGATTAATGCATCAACCGAAGATTGTGAAAGTGGTGTTAGATGTAAGGCTAGAGCCTTGGGTAGTGAAGCTTGTAGGGTTATTTGTATAAGTTATTTTGATTTTGGGTAGGTTCTAATGCATTGCTTTCCTGCGATTCTCCGGTGTGAAAGTCGTAGGGAGTATATCGGACTTATAGAGTCGTTGCATTTTAGGTTCAGCTGTCGAACCAGACATTATTTTATTGTAATTTTATGATATGGACATTCGTTGTTACCTTCGGGTGCTTGTCTTGTCAAGGCTGAATGTATGGATTTTCGGGCAGATATGTACATGTCAAGTTTTGGAAATGTTTTGCAAAGAAAGAAAAAAAATACACCCGTATTTATAAATCATTTTGGGAAATCATTCCATATTTTCTTTAGCAGGTTACTAATTATGACCTCTGAAAGGCGGGGTGCTATAAACACAATTCAAATCCCTCTTTCTTGTGTTATTTTATTTTATTTGGGATGAAGATGATGGAGAATAAGTAACGGTAATCTGTTATGATGAAATAATTTTTTTTTAGTGGAGGATCTTTATTTTCAAGAGATCAGTTAAAAAAAAATACACACCAACGAAAATCAATATGTCCCTAAGAAACATAATCACTAAAATGGCTCGAAGGATCAAAACCTCAAGTGCCAACAAGTTAAGGTACTCAGATACGTGAAAATTTAATTCAGGGACTAATATCAATAATTCACTAAAAAAACTGAAGTTATTAAGGGATCACAACTTGAGAAAATAAATTAAAAATAATAATGATAATATATAACAATAAAATGAAAGTTGATTCACATTAAAAAATATTAATTAGTTATTAGTTATTAATATTATTCATTACATACGTTACTAATTGTAAAATATTTCAACTTCTCATAATTAAAATTAAATTTTAATATTATTGAAATTTAATACTTTAGAAAAATATTTAAATAATAATAATTTGATTTGACTTTACCTTTACATTAATTAAAATATTAAATTGTGTTTAATAACATTAATTATATTAACTAATATTAGAAATATTTAAATGTTATTTATTAATCACAAATTGAGAAAAAAATAATAAAATAATAATGACATTAATAAGAAAAATAAAAATTAACTCAAATTAATTACAATATTAACTATTTATTTATTACTGTTTAAAATATTCATTATATAGTAACTAATTGTGATTTTTTTTATTTCTCATATTTAAAATTAAATTTTAATTATTAATCATAACTCGAGGAAAAAAGTCAAATAATAAAACTTTAAATTTACTTGAAGTTTAAATTATTAATAATATTAATTAGTAACTACTAATATAAATAATAGCCTTTTTATTAATTATTATAATATTTAATATATTAATTTCTAAGTTTAATTCTTATGAATTTTGATACTTCTTGTTGATACTTCTTTTGCTATAAATTGAAACCTAAGTCCCACCACCTTCATTCGCGCTCCATAAAGCGTAACAGAAAAACTCAGCAAAGGAAAATTGAGATAGTGAGAGAACAATTGCCTTAGTGGTCACCATGAAATTGGTGTGTGTTTTTGTTCTTCTTCTTATTTCGTTTACCTCGACATTTGCGCAGTTTGTTGGTGGTTACAGTCCCATCAAGGACATCAATGCCCCCCACGTGAGGGAGATTGCACAATTTGCCATCACTGAGCACAATAAGCATACTGGTGAAAATCTCAAGCTGGAAAGGGTTATCAAGGGAGACTCTCAAGTGGTGTCAGGCCTAAACTACCGCCTCACACTTGCTGCCACCGATGGCTCAACCTCTCACAATTACCTAGTGATTGTCTATGAACAGAGTTGGACACACACAATAGAACTCACTTCGTTTAGCCGTATTAATCATTAATTATTAAATTAATTGCAAGCTATATGATATCTTCCATATATTTAAATAAAAATCTATATTATGCTTCATGACATATGGATAGTTAAATAATAAATATATGTATGTTTTTGTTGATCTTCATTGTGTGTTTTGTTTTGTGCGAACTTTTTGGGGTTTGTTAACGGGTAAAGTATCTAAAATTAAAAAAATTAACAATTGATTTAAGAATTTAAAGTTCTATATGCTTACACCTAATAAGGTTTCATAATCGAATTGTGTATACTAAGTGAGAAAATTTGACCTAAGACGATGTAAATTCCCGATTTGAATAAAGATTTCCCCGGTCACGGTTCAAAAATCATAAAAATTTAGATAGTAACAAAAAAATTAGAAACTTATTTAACATTAAAAAATAGTTGATTAAACAAGAAAAAAAGATGAAGCTTCACAATTGACTTAATTGAGTTAATGACTGTCCATGTTGTGCAATGTGTTTAATCATTTTTGTTTATATTTGGTTTTTAATTTTTTTAACCCTTATCCATGAATTTTGAGAACCACACCCTTAGCGAGTCATTTGTATTCCACCATACTTAGGTTAAAATTACAAGAGCTATATAGTAAAAAATAAAAACCTATGTCTTTCGCAGTCCTAAACTGCCAAGAAATAATGCAAAAAATAATTTATTATTAATTATAAGTTCAAGCAAATTGTATGAAGAAATAGTTCAGCATGTTGTCATGGTGGTTCGAACTTCGAAACACTTTTAAAAATAAATAAGCGCTTATGAATCAGCATGTCGTCATGGTGGTTCGAATCATTTTTTTTTAAATAAACAATCTTCAAGATAATCAAGTCTTTTCGTTTAGAAATTTAAGAACTATGCAGATTTGTGTTCTCTATTCCATCGGGGGTTACGTAGGAGCGAGAATGTCAAGTTAAAATAAAATAAAAACATTTTCATAACAGATTCATAAGCTAACTGAAATTCATTATCCCCATCATGTATTCCAAGAACCCCCACTCCACAGAGTCATAAGCTTTTTTGAAATCAACCTTTAAGAGGATACTAGGCCGTTTCTTATCCTTAGCTTCATGCATCAACATATTACGATTTCCCACAAAAGCAAACTGTCGCTAGTCAATCACGTTGCCAATAATAGAGCTTAACCTGATTGCTAACAGCTTTGAACTCACCTTATAATTACAACCAATTGAAGAAATTGGCCTGAAATCATAAAGAGCTTGTGGGGACTTAACCTTCGGAATAAGATGAAGGTATGAAAAACGATAGAAAGAGGGGGTTTGAATAGCGTTTTAAAACTAAAACTCGTCCCACTTGAGATTTAAACAAATCTCTTCAAACACAAGGATAAAAGGGCTAAGATAAGAGTTGAGGAAAGCACACAATGATTTATCCTGGTTCACTTGATAAATCCCTCAAACTAATCCAGTCCACCCGTTAAGGTGATTTCTTCCTTCTTAGAATGAAGACAATCCACTAATCAGAGTTTGTTAGAACTGCACTTGCAACCTGCAAAGTGACTAACAATACACTGACTTAGCTATCACTAAGATTCACTCTCTTAGTCTTCTCAAGGATCTAACCAACCTTGGTCTCTTTAAGGAACAAATAAACAACTGTTTAAGAGTGTGGGTTTACACAGAAATGCTTCTCAGAAAGCTAAAGTAAACACACTAAATTCAGTTTGAAGAAAGATTGCTAAGGGAATATATGAATAATGCTTGAGCGTGAACAAGTTTCTTAGGCGTCATCTTTCAATCTTCATCCTCTTTATATACTCCAAGGATTAGGGTTTGGACGTTGCATGGAAATGCTACCGTTGGAGGGCAGATCTCAGATTTCCAGGTTCTACTGTGACTTAGCACTTTAGGTAAGGTCGTCAGGATAGTACAATAGCTTTTGTACTTTGGATAGTGACATGACCTTTATCCTAGTTGACTTCTTATCAGAGCGACCCTTTGTGTTGTAACTTGTGAAGCTTGTGATCAGAGTTAGAGGGAAGCATGGATCCTCTGACCTTTGTAACTTCTAATTCTGAACTCAGAGGAGAAGTACTTGGTCTTCAGAACCAGCTTACTCTTGGACTTCAGAGTCTTCACTTCTCAGATTCTGGACCTTCAGAACTTCTGGACCTTTAGAGCCTCTGGACCATCAGATGTTCTGAACCTTCAGAGCATTTGGATCTTCAGAGCATCTGGATCTTCAGAACGTCTGGTCTTCAGAACTTCAAGTGATCTGAATCCATATCAGAGCTTAACTATCTTCAGATCTTCTGAAGCTTTTCTACTGTTCAGATTGAACATAGAGAGTGCGAATGAGTTGTGTAGGTTACTCTTTGGGCATAGTGTTTCTGATTCATGTGTAATTAGATCAAAGTCAGAGCCTTTCATGTAAACACTCAGAAAACACGTTAGAGTACCATAATTAACTCATAAATCTCATGCATATCATGCATATTATTTAAAGCAACAAGACAAGAAAAGGGGTAGATTTAAAATTGAAAACTGTATTAAATTATAAATCTGAAATCATGAAACTTTCAGAGATTGAAGCCCTTTAAGTTAGCTTTCAAATAAAATTTTCTTCACCTGATTTGGACTCATACCCAAGGAGTTATGCCCAAAACAGTACGGGCTGTCAGGGCTTACTCGGCAGCAAAAAAAAAAGATAATTAAAATAAAATCTCTACTAAACTAGCAATCTAAAAATCATGAAACTCACACATATTGAAGCACTTTAAGTTAAATTTCAAATACAACTGGTTTCACCCGATTTGGACTCATATCCAAAGAGTTATGCCCAAAACAGTACAGGCTGCCAGGGCTTACTCGGCCAGATCAAGGTTCCTCTAAACATTCCAAACTTCATTCATTTCTTTTTGTCCAAGTCTTAAACTTTTAGTTTCCAAACATGGTTACAAATTTCATAAATCATAACAAGCTCATTTCCATTAGTCATTCAAGGTCTTAACATGTTCATCATCATCATACAAGTCTCATGCAATTCACGCTAAAATCCAAGACCCGAAGTGCCCTTACCTTTACTGTTTTCCTTCTCCTTAGCTTCTTTGATCTGAGTTCTTCCTAGGTGCTCCTCACCTTAACACAATCACACATTAAATACCACCATTAATCACCCGAAACCCATCATACTTACATATATACTTAACTATGCCTAGAACTTCTCACGGACTAGTCTAGCTTTAAGAGTTCAACGGTTTCAGTTTTGAAAAAAAAAAAACACTTGGAATAATTTTAGGAGTTAAAGACTTAACTTTCATCCCTGGGGGCTGGACAAACAAGGCTTACAAGTCATCTCTTGAAGTCTTTACTTCATGAGGACATTGAAACATCAAGATTCAACCTTTTGAATAAGAAAAGGTTTTTTGATGAGTAGTTTTCTTCCTTGGCTCTCTATTTTCGAAATATTTGGTTCAAAACACAAGATCTTGAAGCCCTAAAATCAAGCTTCAACCTTTTTCAAAACACTTTTCACAAACATGAAGCCAAGGAGATCACAAGCACAACAACAACAACAACTCGACTTTTAGAAAGGATGAAGAGAAAGATAGCTCATTTTTTAATTTGGAAACCATCACCATGATCCTCACCTTGAATGCTAGCTCCTTTTTTAAGAGTAGAAGAGGTAAAGATGACTTCTTGATGGTGTTTGAGGAAGATTTAGTGCCAGGGTTTGTTCTTGAAGATGAAGAAGATGATGAACCTTATCTCTAAACTCTCTCTCTCACGTATCTCTCTAAATTTCTCTCCTTTCCTTCACATTGGTTCATAAATCTCGTTGGAAGTCCTTATGACAAGGTGATTGACGGCTCCCTTAGAAAAAGGAAGGGTTGTACTCTTGGTTTTGGTCCATTCTCCCATGCACACAAATTTTGGCAAAACAATCATGATACTAGCCTTTTAAGTCTTGGTTCATTAGCCTATCCTATTAGCCTTCCCCTCCAACACTCAACATTTGAGTACTCAACCCCAAAATCAGACATTAGCTTTCCAATTTCGTGATTGGCTCGTTTACGAGTCGAACTCGACTCGTTTCGAGCCGAAAACACTACCGTGCGAGCTTCTCGACCCTATATCGATATTATAGTCAAAATTCTCGAAATTACGCGTAGATCATCGTAATGATAAGGAAAATATTTAGATTAGAATGCGTATCAAAGTTTCACTCTTGAAAATTGTTATCATTCAGAATATGATAAACGATGCAATCAACGTTTTGAACTTTACATTCAATACTTTGTAGTTCTTGCTCCCATAATTTTCTACTATCACTCTTGTAAGAAGAGAACTTTGTAGAAGCAAACAACCTTGAAAAATGTTTTAGGAAAAGTCCTTGACAATACTTGGTTAAGGAGAAATCCTGAGAATACTTGGTTTATGAGAAGTCTTGAGAATACTTGGTTAGGAGAAGTCCTGAGAATACTTGGTTACGAGAAGTTCTTAGAATACTTGTTTAGGAAAAGTCATTGATACTTGGTGGATAGTGAAATCTTGGTAAAGTCAAGGACTAGACGTAGCTCTATCGTCTAGGGGTGAACTAGGATAAAACGATTGTGTCAGTATCATTTACTTTTCTGTTCTTTTACCCTCTGCACCAAACGTTTATGAAAAAGTTTTTAAAACTAATATAATTGTTTGAAAAACAAAGTTTTATAAGAACACTGTAAGACCCGCATTTTTAAAATTAATATTGTTAGTTAAATTCCGACCTACGCCTAGGGCCTGTGTTGGCGTGAAGGGAACTTTGACAAGTGAATGGTAAAACTAACAAGTGAATGATGTAGAATATTTTATATATGTGTAACTATGGGATTATAGTGATTTAGAATACTTGTTCGAGTTGTATTCACTCCCGACTAAGGTTTGAAGTATTCAAAAGGTGCCTTTCCCACTACTAGAACACTGTTTAAGTCAGATTCTAAATCGACACGGGATTAAGACCTTCTGGGTATTTTGGTGTGAATGTATGTTCTATTCTAGAACGTTCGACTGTAATATCAATAAGGTTCGCATTCCGGAAACCCGAAAAAGTTTTACTTAACCTCCGCAAGGACTTAACCCCCGGGCCAAGCAATTTTGTGTTCGGAGAACCTTCCACAGTTTCCGTTCACATTGTCTTAATCCTTTCAGTTCTAAAATCTTTTTCGTGAAGGAAGTTTTCTCATCCGGGGAATATTTCCTTGTCAATTTCTCTGTCAGACTTTGAAGCAGGCTGCTTCCAAAATATTTTCTCACTTAAATGAATTTGGAGCAAGTATCGACTTTTATGAAGGGATACTTAGCCTAGACACATAATATAACGACGTCATATTTGCTCTAACTGTCTCAAATTATTATTCAGCCTAGTTCTTACTCATTTCCTTGTTCACGGAACATTTTAGTTTGCTCAAAGTGATCCTAATCTATATTTTATTATTTCATAAAACTCCTCATAATTTTTGGTGATGTAATTTATCATCGCTATATTTTCTCTTTAGCTCTGTGAGTTAAATCCTACACTGCCTGAATCGCTTCGTACCTATTTGTAAGATATCTTCTCTCTTCTTCCATTCAAATTGTGACACGTGGGCCCCCCAATGGTTGGAGAGCCACGAGCCACACACATTCACCATCAGATATTAACATTTTCCTTCTTCTTCCATTATACTCTCTCATCCCGATTATGTTCTATATGTTGTGAATAATTGTTTGTTCACACCTTAAAATGAGGTGGAAAGAGATGGAGGAAGAGAGAGATAAAAAAAAAAGAAAAAGTAAAGAGAGAAAGTATAAAATGTGATAGATGATAAGAGGAAAGAAATAAAAATAAAAAAGAAAACTACCAGGCCATAACATGTGGTGCTGAGAGTAGTTGTTTTTTGTTGGAAGAAGATGATTGCACTAATTGACCGGAAGACAGGATTGGTGGATCAACAGAAGATTGTGAAAGTGGTGAAGACTGGATTAATGCATCAACCGAAGATTGTGAAAGTGGTGTTAGATGTAAGGCTAGAGCCTTGGGTAGTGAAGCTTGTAGGGTTATTTGTATAAGTTATTTTGGTTTTGGGTAGGTTCTAATGCATTGCTTTCCTGCGATTCTCCGGTGTGAAAGTCGTAGGGAGTATATCGGACTTATAGAGTCGTTGCATTTTAGGTTCAGTTGTCGAATCAGACATTATTTTATTGTAATTTTATGATATGGACATTCGTTGTTACCTTCGGGTGCTTGTCTTTTCAAGGCTGAATGTATGGATTTTCGGGCAGATATGTACATGTCAAGTTTTGGAAATGTTTTGCAAAGAAAGAAAAAAAAATACACCCGTATTTATAAATCATTTTGGGAAATCATTCCATATTTTCTTTAGCAGGTTACTAATTATGACCTCTGAAAGGCGGGGTGCTATAAACACAATTCAAATCCCTCTTTCTTGTGTTATTTTATTTTATTTGGGATGAAGATGATGGAGAATAAGTAACGGTAATATGTTATGATGAAATAATTTTTTTTTAGTGGAGGATCTTTATTTTCAAGAGATCAGTTAAAAAAAAATACACACCAACGAAAATCAATATGTCCCTAAGAAACATAATCACTAAAATGGCTCGAAGGATCAAAACCTCAAGTGCCAACAAGTTAAGGTACTCAGATACGTGAAAATTTAATTCAGGGACTAATATCAATAATTCACTAAAAAAACTGAAGTTATTAAGGGATCACAACTTGAGAAAACAAATTAAAAATAATAATGATAATATATAACAATAAAAGTAAAGTTGATTCACATTAAAAAATATTAATTAGTTATTAGTTATTAATATTATTCATTACATACGTTACTAATTGTAAAATATTTCAACTTCTCATAATTAAAATTAAATTTTAATATTATTGAAATTTAATACTTTAGAAAAATATTTAAATAATAATAATTTGATTTGACTTTACCTTTACATTAATTAAAATATTAAATTGTGTTTAATAAAATTAATTATATTAACTAATATTAGAAATATTTAAATGTTATTTATTAATCACAAATTGAGAAAAAAATAATAAAAATAATAATGAAATTAATAAGAAAAATAAAAATTAACTCAAATTAATTACAATATTAACTATTTATTTATTACTGTTTAAATTATTCATTATATAGTAACTAACTAGTGTTTTTTACCCGCGCGTTGCACGGGAAATATGTATATTGTATTTGATACATTAATTAATACTTTGATTATTAAAAATATATTAAACAACGAATGAAATAGAAAAGTCAGAATTGATGAGTAAAGTGGACATAAAGACTTATCTTCTAAGCTCGATTGAGACCAAGAGGAACTCGTTTCACATTCTTTGTAAATATGAAGACGATAACACAAGTCATAGATATAAGGAATTATCAACATATTAATCTTAAAAAAAATTAATGTGATAGTAGCACAAATCAGGATTGTGTAAGATATATCATAAAGTATAACATTATTGTGTTTATTCCAACTAAGTAGGGATGACAATGGATATGTATTATAGTACCATCTCCATACCCGCGTTTTTAAAAATTACATGTACCCGTCTCCATACTCACGTGGGTAGCAACTCGAAGCTCTCCACCTTTAGACAATTCAATGTCATTATAGGAAGCTATCCATCTTTGCCAAAATCTAAATCTATGGATGACAATGGGTCTCAAAATCATAGGGTACCCGCAAAAAATATCAACTATGGGTAGGGTAAAAAACCGCTAAATGGGTATGAGGTTGAGTATAGATAATTACCCGCAAAAAATAGAGGGTATGGGTGCGAGTATGGGTACTATAGTACCCAACCGGCCCATATCCGCACACACATGTTATCATTATTATTATTATTATTATTATTATTATTATTATTATTATTATTATGATTATTATTATTATTATTTGGGAATATATTAACAAATTAACTTAAGTTATAGCTTTCAAACTCACTTTTTTTAAAAAAAAAGTTTGGGATATATTAATTAATACTCTAAAAATAAATAATAAATAAATTAAGATAAAATCAAGAAATAAACCACCTAAATCCTAATCAAATCTAAAATTTAAAAATGTATTTTTTTTACTCTAAAAATAAATCAAAAATAAATTAAGATAAAATCAAGAAATAAACAACATAAATCCTAATCAAATCTAAAATTTTAAAATGTATTTTTTTATGAGAATTAATCTGAGAATGACACGTGCTATTTTTTTTTCCAATTAGTGAATATTCTGCACCCTAGAAGATTTTCTTTTCCTCAATCCTTTTGCTTTTGATTAAGAAGATAAAAGCAGGAATCCTTAAAGCATATGACATCTTACAATTAGTTGAAGAACAAAATCAATTCATGAAGAAGATTGAAACAGAAACCCAAAATGAAGTCTTGAAGAACAAAATACCCTCTTTCACCAATTTGAAAGGACTGTGGTGAAATAATTGTATTTAGTGTATTTGTGAATCTTGGAGTGAAGCTCTTGTGAAACAAAAAATCAAAGGAACATTTCAGTCAAGAGAAACAAAAAATGATGTTTTGCCCCATATGTGCGCACCCCAGCAAATTATCTATATATGTAAGAAAAAAACAAAATAATTCTCTCACCCAAAATAATTGTGGTTACTTCACCAATAAACTTATATTAACAATCAATTTAAATTGAACTTAAGGAAATATATAGAGTAAAGTAAGATAAGTCACCCAATTGACATACTAAAACATGAGTATATGCAAAACTAATGAGTTTGAGGAAAACATGAACCAACCTTAAGAATGAGCTAACCATACTCATGATGATTAAATGTGAGCTCTTCATATGCTTTCATCAATTTGACTGACCTATGCATCATTAAAAAAAATTAGTAAGTTGTGCATCATTCACATACAGTGCAAATAGTATGCTTATACACACAGCTCAAACATGATGAATAAAAACGTGCAAAATTTGAGAAATGAATATAAATTCGGGCTATCCTAAGTTTCGTAAATTTCTGTAAATTATACCAAAATCTGGTTTAGAATGGCTTCAAACGCATGGATTTCTACAAACTATACTAAAATCTGGTTTAAAAAAATACAAAAGCGGAAGTAGAACAATAGAAAAAATATTACGTCTTCAACAATGATTCGTTAAAGGGTCTCTGCAAAAATTTGTAAACTTTTGGATCAAAACACACAAAATATGTGAAATTTTAAGAATCCAAGATTGAATTACGAACAAAGGATAAACTGAAATAGCACAAACCATCAATCACAACATGACAAACTCTTCTTCACGTAACATAATCTTACGGCATACCTCTGTCGTGATAGCGACATGTGGCAGGGGTAGAAATAGCAACTATCAAATCTCTGCGTGTCCAAGGTAGCTTTGTGGACCCTCAGCACCAAATCAACTCCCTTTTCTTAGAATTAGCATTAAATAAATAATAAGATAAATTAAGATAAAATCAAGAAATAAAAAACCTAAATCCTAATCAAATCTAAACTTTAAAAAGGTACTAAATAAAGATAGATAAAAACTACCAAAATCTAGCAAATCACAATAAAAAACTCATAAAATCCTGAATTAAATAAAAATATGAAAATTCAATAAAAATACCATAAAAATTCATTTATACTCTAAATGTAACTCAAAAATAAAATAAAATATTTCATGAAATTAAAATTAAATAAATAATAAATAAGGATAGATAAAAACTATCAAAATCTAGCAAATCACAATAAAAACTCATAAAATCCTGCATTAATTAAAAATTCGAAAATTCAATAAAAATTAATTATTATACTCAATAAATAAATGTAAAATAAAATAAAATATTTCCTGGAAGTAAAATTAAATAAATAATAAGATAAAATTAAGAAATAAACAACCTAAATTCTAATTAAATCTAAAATTTAAAAAGGTACTAAATAAAGATAGATAAAAACTACCGAGTCTAGCAAATCACAATAAAAACTCATAAAATCCTTAATTAATTAAAAATCTGAAAATTTAAGAAAATTTAATTAATATACTCTAAAAGTGAATCTAAAATAAAATAAAGTATTTTCTTGATTTAAAATAAATGATAAGATAAATTAAAATAAAATTAAGAAATAAACAACCTAAATCTCAATCAAATCTAATATTAAAAATGGTATTAAATAAAGATAGATAAAAATTAACAAAATCTAGCAAATCACAATCAAAACTCATAAAATCCCGAATTAATAAAAAAATTGAAAATTCAATAAAAATTAATCAATTTATTCTAAAAATAAATTTAAAATAAATTAAAAGACCAAATCTTATCTTTTAAAATAATATCAATCAATTATTTTAGAATATATAAAATTAAAACATATATCAATTGAAAATTATATCTTCTAAAATAATATCAATTAATTAGGTTAGAATATATAAAATTAAAATATATATCAATTGAAAATTATATCCTCTAACAAATTGACACGTGGAATAATTTTTATGAGAATTAATCTGGGAGCGACACGTCACTAACTTGGCATGTGGGAGCGACACGTCATGCTAGAAGTTGTTCTTTTCTAATATATATAGATAGATAGATATAGATTGTGATTTTTTTTATTTCTCATATTTAAAATTAAATTTCATTTATTAATCATAACTCGAGGAAAAAAGTCAAATAATAAAACTTTAAATTTACTTGAAGTTTAAATTATTAATAATATTAATTAGTAACTACTAATATAAATAATAGCCTTTTTATTAATTATTATAGTATTTAATATATTAATTTCTAAGTTTAATTCTTATGAATTTTGATACTTCTTGTTGATACTTCTTTTGCTATAAATTGAAACCTAAGTCCCACCACCTTCGTTCGTGCTCCATAAAGCGTAGCAGAAAAACTCAGCAAAGGAAAATTGAGATAGTGAGAGAACAATTGCCTTAGTGGTCACCATGAAATTGGTGTGTGTTTTTGTTCTTCTTCTTATTTCGTTTGCCTCGACATTTGCGCAGTTTGTTGGTGGTTACAGTCCCATCAAGGACATCAATGCCCCCCACGTGAGGGAGATTGCACAATTTGCCATCACTGAGCACAATAAGCATACTGGTGAAAATCTCAAGCTGGAAAGGGTTATCAAGGGAGACTCTCAAGTGGTGTCAGGCCTAAACTACCGCCTCACACTTGCTGCCACCGATGGCTCAACCTCTCACAATTACCTAGTGATTGTCTATGAACAGAGTTGGACACACACAATAGAACTCACTTCGTTTAGCCGTATTAATCATTAATTATTAAATTAATTGCAAGCTATATGATATCTTCCATATATTTAAATAAAAATCTATATTATGCTTCATGACATATGGATAGTTAAATAATAAATATATGTATGTTTTTGTTGATCTTCATTGTGTGTTTTGTTCTGTGCGAACTTTTTGGGGTTAGTTAACGGGGTAAAGTATCTAAAATTAAAAAAATTAACAATTGATTTAAGAATTTAAAGTTCTATATGCTTACACCTGATAAGGTTTCATAATCGAATTGCGTATACTAAGTGAGAAAATTTGACCTAAGACGATGTAAATTCCCGATTTGAATAAAGATTTCCTCGGTCACGGTTCAAAAATCATAAAAATTTAGGTAGTAACAAAAAAATTAGAAACTTATTTAACATTAAAAAATAGTTGATTAAACAAGAAAAAAAGATGAAGCTTGACAATTGACTTAATTGAGTTAATGACTGTCCATGTTGTGCAATGTGTTTAATCGTTTTTGTTTTGATTTGGTTTTTAATTTTTTTAACCCTTATCCATGAATTTTGAGAACCACACCCTTAGCGAGTCATTTGTATTCCACCATACTTAGGTTAAAATTACAAGAGCTATATAGTAAAAAATAAAAACCTATGTCTTTCTCAGTACTAAACCTCCAAGAAATAATGCAAAAATTAATTTATTATTAATTATAAGTTCAAGCAAATTGTATGAAGAAATAGTTCAGCATGTTGTCATGGTGGTTCGAACTTCGAAACACTTTTAAAAATAAATAAGCGCTTATGAATCAGCATGTCGTCATGGTGGTTCGAATCATTTTTTTTTAAATAAACAATCTTCAAGATAATCAAGTCTTTTCGTTTAGAAATTTAAGAACTATGCAGATTTGTGTTCTCTATTCCATCGGGGGTTACGTAGGAGCGAGAATGTCAAGTTAAAATAAAATAAAAACATTTTCATAACAGATTCATAAGCTAACTGAAATTCATTCTCCCCATCATGTATTCCAAGAACCCCCACTCCACAGAGTCATAAGCTTTTTTGTAATCAACCTTTAAGAGGATACTAAGCCGTTTCTTATCCTTAGCTTCATGCATCAACATATTACGATTTCCCACAAAAGCAAACTGTCGCTCGTCAATCAAGTTGTCAATAATAGAGCTTAACCTGATTGCTAACAACTTGGAACTCACCTTATAAATACAACCAATTGAAGAAATTGGCCTGAAATCATAAAGAGCTTGTGGGGACTTAACCTTCGGAATAAGATGAAGGTATGAAAAACTATAGAAAGGGGGGGTTTGAATAGCATTTTAAAACTAAAACTCGTCCCACTTGAGATTTAAACAAATCTCTTCAAACACAAGGATAAAAGTGCTAAGATAAGAGTTGAGGAAAGCACACAATGATTTTATCCTGGTTCACTTGATAAATCCCTCAAGCTAATCCAGTCCACCCGTTAAGGTGATTTCTTCCTTCTTAGAATGAAGGCAATCCACTAATCAGAGTTTGTTACAACTGCACTTGCAACCTGCAAAGTGACTAACAATACACTGACTTAGCTATCACTAAGATTCACTCTCTTAGTCTTCTCAAGGATCTAACCAACCTTGGTCTCTTTAAGGAACAAATAAACAACTGTTTAAGAGTGTGGGTTTACACATAAATGCTTCTCAGAAAGCTAAAGTAAACACACTAAATTCAGTTTGAAGAAAGATTGCTAAGAGAATATATGAATAATGCTTGAGCATGAACAAGTTTCTTAGGCGGCATCTTTCAATCTTCATCCTCTTTATATACTCCAAGGATTAGGGCTTGGGCGTTGCTGAAGGTATGAAAAACGGTAGAAAGGGGGGGGGGGTTTCAATAACGTTTTCAAAAAAAAACTTCCACCTTAAGATTTTAACAAATCTTTTCGAGACTCAAGGGTGCTTAAGATAAGAGATAGAAAAGCACACAAGGATTTTATCCTGGTTCATTGATAAATCACTCAAGCTAATCCAGTCCACCCGTTAAGGTGATTTCTTCCTTCTTAGAATGAAGGCAATCCACTAATCAGGTAAGTGTTACAACTGCACTTGAAACCTACAAGTGACTAACAATACACTGACTTAGCTCACACTAAGATTCACTCTCTTAGTCTACTTTAGGATCCGATCAACCTTGATCTCCTAAAGGCAAACTATACAACTGTATATGAAGTTCTTGTTTACAAAGAGATTGTTTCTAAAAAGCTTATAGTAAACACATTGAAATTCAAGATGAAAGAAAGCTTAGAAGGTTTGAATATAGCTTGCGCGTGTGTAAGTTCTTCTAGCCGCTTCTTTCAATCTTCAGCCTCTATTTATACTCCAAGGATTAGGGTTTGAACGTTGCATGGGAATGCTACCGTTGGAGGGCAGTTCTGGAAATTCCAGCTTCTGCTATGGCTGAGAATGTAGGTTAGGTCGTCAGAATAGTACATCTGCTTTTGTACTTTGGATAGTGACTTGACCTTTAACCTCGTTTGACTTCTGATCAGAGGAGCGCTTCGTGTTGGAACTTGTGAAGCTGGTTGATCAGAGTCAGAAGGAAGCTTGGATCCTCTGACCGCTGTACCTTCTGATCTTCACTTCAGAGGATCAGTACATGGTCTTCAGAGCCAGTTGCTTCTGGACTTCAGAGTCTTCACTCTTCAGCTTCTGGATGTTCAGAGTCTTCTACACCATCAGAACTTCTGAGCCTTCAGAGTATCTTGGTTGTCATAACGTCTGGATCATCAGAGCTTCAAGTGAGCTGAGTCCTTATCAGAGCTTGATATACTTCAGATCTTCTGAAGCTTTTCTACTGTTCAGACTGAACATAGAGATTGCGAAAGCGTTGCTAGGATCACTCTTTAAGCACGATGCTTCTGATTTGTGTGAGATAATATCAAGGTCAGTGCCTGTAAATAGCACACTCAGAAAAACCCATTAGAGTACCATAATTGTTCATATCAAAAGGTTAACTTGTAATCATCAAAACATAGAGTTGTACTACTAGATCAAAACTTGATCTTATAGTTGCATGGAAATGCTACCGTTGGAGGGCAGATCTCGGATTTCTAGGTTCTGTTGTGGCTGAGCACTTTAGGTAAGGTCGTCAGGATAGTACAATAGCTTTTGTACTTTGGATAGTGACATGACCTTTATCCTAGTTGACTTCTGATCAGAGCGACGCTTCGTGTTGGAACTTGTGAAGTTTGTTGATCAGAGTCAGAGGGAAGCATGGATCCTCTGACCTTTGTAACTTCTGATTCCGAACTCAGAGGAGAAGTACTTGGTCTTCAGAGCCAGCTTACTCTTGGACTTCGGAGTCCTCACTTCTCAGCTTCTGGACCTTTAGAACTTCTGGACCTTCAGAGCCTCTGGACCATCAGAGGTTCTGAACCTTCAGAGCGTCAGGATCTTCAGAGCATCTGGATCTTTAGAACGTCTGGTCTTCAGAACTTCAAGTGATCTGAATCCATATAAGAGCTTAACTATCTTCAGATCTTCTGAAGCTTTTCTACTGTTCAGATTGAACATAGAGAGTGCGAAAACGTTGCGTAGGTTACTCTTTGGGCATAGTGTTTCTGATTCATGTGTAATTAGATCAGAGTCAGAGCCTATCATGTAAACACTCAGAAAACACGTTAGAGTACCATAATTGTTCATACTTAATAGTTAACTTGTAATCATCAAAACATAGATTTGTACTACATGATCATAACTTGATCTTACATAAGAGCTATGGAAGACGCATTGCACCCACGCGGCCAAGCACCCCTACGCTAAAACTCCTTCACAGCTTTAATCAAATCACCTTTCAGCATATCCCAGAATCTCTGATTGAACATGAAATTAAACTTGTTAAGTATTTTGTCTTGATGTGCTTTGTCTTGTTGTTGGCTGCATTTTGTCTAAGGTGTTTATGGTAGTTTTATATATCTCATGGTGTGACAAACAACATTGCTTTGTCTGATGTGCAACCGAATGTTCTAGGCATCTGGTAGAACATTGTTATTCGGGTTGCTGTGTGATCTTTGCGTATCTACGTGGAGCATTGATTGTGAAGATATGACGTGATTTTACGTATGTTATAAACTGGGAATATCTTATGTGATTTGAAGAATTAATCTATTTGGAGAAATAAGGTTAATTCGTGTGGACCAAGTAATTGTGATGATTTGGTCCTAGTGTGTTTATATTTGAAGAACATCTTTTGAAGATTTGCTTCAATTTTGTTACATAGACTTTTTGATGCCCAGCCCATTGAAGACACCGTATGAAGAGCATCTATTTAAGTTGATCAAGGAACCCTTGCTGCTGGATGTTGGTCCTTCTGCAAGTGCACAGAATCTACCCGGTTTTAAATTATCGAACCTCAAGGAATTAGATTGCAAATCCAGTTTAAGATTCAAGTTCAAGGTTGAAAAGCGAGTAAAATTCAGTTTTAATGATTGGTTGTTTCTTGAGTTATGTAAAGGACAAGTGAACGAGTAATAAAGCGATTGAAATTCAGAGATGAGATTGCCTTGGGTTCTTGCTCAACAAATTCAGTTTTAGCAAACCTTCCTATTCAATAAATCCTGAGTCTCTCCTTGATGTTCTAGCTTAGATAGTCATCTATCGATGCCTCGTAAAGAAAATCCTTTCTAATCAAAAGATAGATTTAATTCCTTGATAACTTAAACATTTGTTAGAAGCACTAAGCATGCAATTCAGGCCAACAGACCTCAACCCTTCCTCTATTCCTAGCAGCAAGTATAGAAGAGGTAATCTCACAATAAGTCTCAATTCTATAACAAACTATCGTTATGATTATAGAAAAGTAAAAAGCTAGCTTGCATTCAAGCTTGAAAGATAAAGCATAGGAGTGAGATTCAAGGGTTTACTCAGAACAACATGAATAGAAAAGGAATGAAAGCTAAAACATCCAAAGTCTTACAAAGAATCCAAAACAAAAGGGGTTTTAGCCAAGCATGGCTATGGAATCTATACAAGAAGATAAAGATGAAATCTGAAACATAGGGCTTAGGGAAAGCTCCTCAAGCTCCAGAACTCAAACCCTCTCTTCTAACTTATGAAAATATGATAAAATGAAAAAAATGTTCCAAGAGAAATGTCTAAAAACCAATTTATAGGCAAAACAGTCGAGTCTGGGCGCTCAGGTGCCAATTCAGAGCGCCTGAGCGCCAATTCCAGCCAAAAACATGCTCTCTAGAGGTCAATTGGCGCCTAGGCGCCAATTCCCAGCGCCTAGACGCCAATTCCAGGAGGTTCAGAAAAAACAACTAGCGCCTAGGCACCAATTCCCAGCGCCTAGGCGCTTAAGCTCGCTGGAAAAGACTTTTTAGTTTCTTGTAACTCCTCTTTCAAGCCTCTTTAAGTCCTCCTTCAATTCCATGCTTCTTGGCCTTCTTTTACCTTCAGTTTCTGATCTGCAAACTTAACCAACAAGCCAAGGAAAATTCCAGAAGCTCAAAGAGCTTATTAGCACAAGAGATCCTTTAATTAACACAATAAAACCATGCAAGTCCTAAACTTACTTTAAATGCAAGAAAACTCCCTATAAAACTACAAAATTACCAAAACGAAGTAAAGACTCAAAGATAAAAATGCATGAGAATGCATGAAACACTACATGAGACTTAACAAAAAGACTCAAAACAAAGAAAGAAATGACCCTAAAAACACCACTAAACAAGGGTCATCACACCACTATACTCAACGACAGCTCGCCCTCGAGCGTAAATAACACTCGCTTGCCCTCAAGCGCAAGAAATGCTCCCAAACAAGTGCTCTCAACAAGGAATAGTTAACACAAAACTGGGGGACAAAGGAATCACAGCTAGTTCCAAGAGAAAGACCCGACAACCTACTTCATGCATCTTTTGAAAAGAGAAGAGTGTAGAGTCCATTCATGAGAAGCATATAGAACTAAAAATCCTAGGATGAGATGTTGATTTAGTGCACTGAGCACACAAGAAAGTTCATAGGTCCTGAATGTCATTCACTCAATAGCAACAAAGATCAAACATGCAAATATTCAAAGAGACTTTAAAAAGGGTTGAAACATTGGCTAGGTAGAACATGATGGTGGTTTGTCCCTAAGGAAATTCTAGGCTTCAAGCACATTGAGTGTGGTCCAATTCTATAACCCCCCGGAGCTTTTCACAATAAATTTTTAGCACAAGTCTCTTGTACCCCCCTTTTTTTCAACTTTTTCTTTTTTTCTTTTACAACTCCAGCTTTTGTTCAGGAGTTCTTTTTCTTTTTTTTTTCAATGATTTTTTTTCTTTGGGGCAAGAGACTATTTCACAACTTTTTCAGCTCCTTACAAATACATCAAGGACCATCACTCCCCTATATTTCCAACCAACATCTGTCCCAATTACTTGGCTACAACAAAATCTCCAAAAAGGCTCGAATGGGACAACTAAGGATAGTGTTCAACCAAAAAAAAAAATTCAGAATCTCAAGAAATCCTACAAGTCTCAAGAATATAGCAAGAATCACAAAGCATGCTATGGGTGAAATTAACGCAGAACCAAGAATTGCAAGTGAATCAGGATCCTCTAGAGAATTTTTATGGTGAAGGGTCAAAGATAGACCCTTAATGGACTCACCTCGACTCCTTTCTCAAGAAACACTCGGAAGACCGAAGTCTCCTCTTCTCTTCCCCAAACATGCAATCACTCATCCCCAAAAACAGCAGCAAGTATTCACAAAAGCATTTTCAAAAACAGCACATGTAAGGAAACAAAACTATAGCTAAAAGCATGTGAGTATAGGGAAGTAAAAGACCCAAAAACAAAAACATAAATAACAATGCATGATAAAATGAAAAATAAAAGCTACAAAAGAAAAAATATGTAAAAATGCATGAGCTAAACTAAAGGGAAGAGTTGACCTTCTTTACTAATTACCATGGATGCCTTAGAGCCCCCTCCTACTCCAGAATTTAGGCTCTGAATCCCTGCAAAATGCAACAACCAAGCAAGCAAAATAAAACAAAACTTGGGTTGTCTCCCAAGCAGCCCATTGTTATAGTCTTAGGTAGACTATCCCCCTTGTCAATGAGGTTTGAAAAACATGGTTTCCAACTTCAGAACCTCACCACCTTGGTACACTTTCAACCTCTGCCCATTCACAGTGAAAGTATTCTTGGTCTCTGGGTTTTCAACCTCAACAGCACCATGAGGAAACACCCTCTTGACCACAAAGGGTCCAGACCATCTAGACTTAAGTTTCCCAGGGAAGAGTCTCAATCTAGAACTGAAGAGCAGCACCAATTGCCCTGAGACAAATTCCCTATTCAAAATTTTTCTATCATGCCACTTCTTTGTTTTTTTCTTGTAGATGCTAGCACTCTCATAAGCTCGGAGTCGAAACTCATCAAGTTGCAAGAGTCTCTTCTCGCTAGCAACATTCCAATCAAAATTCAATTTCCTTATGGCCCAATAGGCCTTGTGTTCTAATTCCACAGGTAAGTGACATGCTTTCCCAAAAACTAAGTGGAAAGGAGAGGTACCAATCAGAGTTTTAAAAGCAGTTCGGTAGGCCCTTAAAGCATCGTCAAGTTTCCTTGACCAATCCTTTCTGGAAGAATCTACCACCTTTTCAAGAATACGTTTTAACTCCCGATTAGAAATCTTAACTTGCCCACTAGTTTGGGGGTGATAGGGGGTAGACACTTTGTGCTTTACACCAAATTTTTCCAAGAGAGACTCGAAAGCTCTGTTGCAAAAGTGGGTACCCCCATCACTTATAATCGCCCTAGGAACACCAAACCTAGTAAAAATGTTCTTTTTTAGAAAAGCAACCACCACCTTAGAGTCATTTGTTGAGAGTGCAGCAGCTTCAACCCACTTGGAAACATAATCAACAGCCACTAAAATATACTGGCAACCAAAAGAAGGTGGGAAAGGTCCCATGAAATCGATGCCCCAGACATCAAACAACTCAATTTCCAAAATATTTTTTAGGGGCATCTCATTTCTCCTTGAGATGTTACCAGTTCGTTGACATCTATCACAACTCTCAACAAAAGCTCTACTATCCCTATGCAGCGTAGGCCAATAGAAACCACTTTGGAGAACCTTAGCAGCGGTCCTCTCCCCACTAAAATGTCCACCATAACTTGATCCATGACAATGCCAAAGAATTTTCTCAAAATCAACTTCTGGGATACACCTTCTAATGACTCCATCAGAACAAATTTTGAAAAGGAAAGGGTCATCCCAGAGGTAAGATTTTGCATCATGCAGAAATTTTTTCTTTAGTTGCCATGTGAAGTCATGGGGAATAAGTCCAGCAACACGGAAATTAGCAAAATGTACATACCAGGGTAGGGGTTCCTCGGTGGAAACAGCTAGGAGTTTCTCATCCGGGAACTCCTCTTGAATAGGTATTGGGCTGCACGCCTCACCTTCCAATCTTGACAAATGGTCTGCCACACTATTGTCCTTGCCTCTCCGGTCAATGATCTCAAGGTCAAACTCTTGAAGGAGTAAGACCCATCGAATCAACCTTGGCTTAGAGTCCTGTTTAGCAAACAAATGCCTCAAAGCAGCATGGTCAGTATGAACAATTACTTTAAAACCCAAGATGTAAAGCCTAAACTTTTCACAAGCAAAGACTACACCCAACAACTCTTTTTCAGTTGTAGTGTAGTTCCTTTGGGCCTCATTCAACACTCTACTTGCATAGTATATCACATACAACACTCTTTCTTTATTTTGACACAAGACAACCCCTAAAGCTAGATCACTAGCATCACACATGATTTCAAATGGTAGAGACCAATCCGGAGCAACAATTATCGGGGCTGTCACCAAACTCTCTTTAATAGACTCAAAAGCTTTCAAACAATTCTCATCAAAAGTAAAAAGGTGCTTCCTTCTCAAGCAAGTTGGTCATAGGCTTAGCTAATTTGGAAAAGTCCTTAATAAACCGCCTATAAAATCCAGCATGCCCGAGGAAACTCCTAATACCCTTGATGTTAGTCGGGGGAGGGAGCTTTTCAATGACTTCAATCTTAGCTCTATCAACCTCAATCCCCTTTTCGGACACCTTGTGTCCAAGAACTATGCCATCCCTAACCATGAAATGGCACTTCTCCCAATTCAAGACCAAGTTGGTCTCTTAACATCTTTTCAGAACCAAGGCTAAATTCCCTAGACAAGCATCAAAATTTGGACAAAAAACAGAGAAGTCGTCCATAAAAATCTCGATGCAAGTCTCTATCAAGTCAGAGAAAATAGCAAACATACACCTTTGGAAAGTAGCTGGGGCGTTGCAAAGCCCAAATGACTTCATATACATTCTCGTGAATGCCGTCTTCTCTTGGTCTTCCGGTGCAACACAAATTTGGTTGTACCCGAAATAGCCATCAAGAAAACAGTAGTATTGATGCCCAGCCAACTTATCAAGCATTTGATCTATGAAAGGCAAAGGAAAGTGATCCTTTCTAGTTACCGAATTCAGCCTTCGATAGTCAATACAAACCCTCCAGTTCGTCACTTGACGAGTGGGAATCAACTCATTGTTCTCATTGGCAACCACAGTGATGCCTCCTTTCTTGGGAACCACTTGAACAGGACTTACCCATTCACTATCTGAAATTGGATAAATAACACCTGCATCAAGCAATTTTATTATCTTTTTCCTCACCACATCCTTCATGGAAGGGTTAAGTCTTCTTTGAGGTTGGACTATAGGTTTGTAATTTTCTTCCAACAAAATTTTATGCATGCATATCGCAGGGCTAATACCTTTGATATCATCAATAGTCCAACCAAAGCTGACTTATGATCCCTCAAAACTCTGAGGAGTTTCTCCTCTTCCAAGGGAGTGAGAGCACTATTCAAAATAACAGGTTTATTCTCAGCTTCCTCAAGATATGCATACTTGAGAGAGGAAGGGAGTGGCTTGAGCTCACTCTTCTCCTCAATCGGAATCTCCTCATCCCTAATTAACTCTTCTCTCCACATGCTTTCAGTGGAAAAGGATGAGACAGATTCTAATTGAGATAGAGTAGCATTCACCTCATGGTACAAAGAATCAAGTTCACTCTCAAGATTTTGGTCCTCCATTTCTAGCCCCTCCATGATTGTTGTTTCCAAGGGGTCCTTAATAGATATCCTAACAAACTCTTCACACACGAGCTCATCCACTACTTCACACCGGAAAACTTCCTCATCTGCTCGGTGTTTCAAAGAGTCGAAGATATTGAAGAGGACCTCCTCTTCACCCACTTTCAATGTTAGAGTTCACTTAGCCACTTTAATCTCAGCCTCACCTGTGGCTAAGAATGGTCTCCCCAGTATGAGAGGATCTTTAGAGTCCTCTTTGTAAGATCAAGTTTTGATCTAGTAGTACAACTCTATGTTTTGATGATTACAAGTTAACCTTTTAGTATCAACAATTATGGTACTCTAACGTGTTTTCTGAGTATGCTCTTAACAGGCTCTAACCATGACACAGACTCACACAAATCAGAAGCACTGTGCTTAAAGAGTGATCCTAGCAACGACTTTCCAATCTCTGTGTTCAGTCTGAACAGTAGAAAACCTTCAGAAAATCTGAAGTAAATCAAGCTCTGATAAGGACTCAGCTCACTTGAAGTTCTGATGATCCAGAAGTTCTGAAGGTTCAGATGTTCTGATGGGGTAGAAGACTCTGAAGATCTAGAAGCTGAAAAGTGGAGACTCTGAAGTCCAGAAGCATAATGGCTCCGAAGACCTAGTACTTCGCTCTGAGTTCAGAATCAGAAGATACAATGGTCAGAGGATCCATGCTTCCTTCTGACTCTGATCAACAAGCTTCACAAGTTCTAACACGAAGCGTTCCTCTGATCAGAAGTCTACAAGGGTAAAGGTCAAGTCACTATCCAAAGTACAAAAGCAGTTGTACTATCCTGAAGACCTAACATAACATTCTCAGCCACAGCAGAAAGCTGGAAATCCCAGATCTGCCCCTCCAACGATAGCATTTCCATGCAGCGCTCAAACCCTAATCCTTGGAATATAAATAGAGGCTGAAGATTGAAAGATGCGGTTGGAAGAATCTCACACGCGCAAGCTATACTAAAACTTTCTAAGCATTCTTTCATCTTGAATTCATTGAGTTTACAACAACCTTTTTAAAAGCAACCTATTTGTAAACAATACCTTCTTAACAGTTGTTTAGTTTTTCCTTTAGGAGATCAAGGTTGATCGGATCCTAGAGAAGACTAAGAGAGTGAATCTTAGTGTGAGCTAAGTCAGTGTATTGTTAGTCACTTGTAGTTTTCAAGTCCAGTTGTAACATTTACCTGATTAGTGGATTGTCTTCATCAGAAGAAGGAAGAAATCACCTTCACGGGTGGACTGGACTAGCTTGAGCTTTTATCTCATGTGAATCAGGATAAAATACTTGCGTGCTGATGACCCGGGTTTATATGATGTTTTTAGGGTTTTTCTTTGTTAGTTTTGAGTCTTTTTCTTGTGTCTCATGTAGTGTTTCATGCATTCTCATGCATTTTTACTTTTATTTGTGCATTTGCATTAGTTTAGTAATTATGTAGTTTTATAAGGACTTTAGTTGCATTTTAGTATAGTTTTGAGTCTTTTGTTAATTGTCATTAGTTTTGAGTCTCTTATGCAATTAAATGGTTGGTATCTTGATATTTTTCCTTGAGCTTTGATGAGAGTAATCAGGTCTGAAACTGAAGAAGAAGGAAGGTCAAGAAGCTTGGTGAATTGAAGGGAGGCTTAAAGAGGCATAAAGAGGAGTTAAAATGAAGATCAAGGGACTTTCCAGTGAGTCTGAGCGCCTAAGCGCTCTGAATTGGCGCTCAGGCGCTCTGAATTGGCGCCTAGGCGCCAATTACCTTCCAGAGGCACTTTTTCAGCATGGAATTGGCGCTCAGGTGAGCGCCCGGAACAGCCCAAACTCGTGATTTTTTCCTATAAATAGGATTTTAGTCATTTTCTTTTGGAATCTTTGACATCTTTTCATACTTTGTAAAATTCAGAGGTAGAGGATCATCTAGGAGAGTGAGAGAGGGCTTCTAAGCTTGTAATTCAGGTTCTTAGCCAAGCATGACTCTTGCCATGCTTGGCTAATCTCTCTTCTTTTACTTTGGTTTTCTTGTAAGACTTTTCCTTTTAAGTTATAATCTTAAGTTCTTTCCCACATGTTCTTCTTCTTTCCTTGAATCCCATATCCATGCTTTATGTTTCAAGTTAGAACATGTGCTAGCTTTATACTTTTCTATAATTAGAACGTAAGTTTGTTATAGATTAGGTAACTGATTTAGGATTGCCCCTTCAATCTTGGCTACTAGTAATAGAGGAAGGGTTGGGGTTTGTTGGCCTGAACTTTATAATCTTTTTGCTTCAAACAAATGTTTAAGTACGCAAGGAATTGGGCTTATCTTTTGGTTTGAAATAATTATCTATGCGAGGCATCGATAGGTAGTTGCTTAGGATATAACATCAAGGAGAGATTCATGAGAACATGTGCTTATAATGATGTGCTTGAATTGATTAGTTGAGCAAGAACCCAAAGTAAATCGCTCTTTCTTTTCATTCTCTGTTTCATTTCTGAATTTATATTTTCTTTTTCCTTATTACTACTTCGACATATGTTTGCCTCAATAAAACAAACCTTCATACTCAAGGCTTGAACCGAATCTATTCACTCACAATCCCTGTGGTTCGATATTTAAAACCGGGTGGATTCGTGCACTTGCGGATTTACCAACAAGTTTTTGGCGCCGTTGCCGGGGATTGTTTGTGATTTTTGGTTTGAGTTACGAGTTTGAGGTAAAGTCTACCTAAGACTCAAACTTAGGGCTGAATGGGAGACAACCCATATTTCTTTTTTCTGTTTTACGTTTTGTTTCTTCTGTTTTTTTTTTTCTAGGAAATAAAAAGGATACAATGGCGCTCGAGCGGTGGCAATTAGCACTTGAGCACCTTGTTTTCCAGCATTTGAAAGACCAAAGGAGAACACTTGGAAGCACTCAACCACTTGGAAGGAGGTTCTTTTCTTACCCTGATTTTAGTCCATGCATTTTTGCATATTTTTCTTTTGTAAATTTTTGTTTTTGTTTATCCTCTTTGATCATGCATAGAATCTTTTAAACCTTGGTCATTACTTTCTTATACTCAAATGACATGTTACCAAGTCTTGCCCACTTACATGATGCTGGTTTTGAAAATGTTTTTAAGTGGATACTTTGTGCTTTCTTTTGGGGAGTGATTGTATGTTTGGGAAAGAGAGGGAGAGACTTCGGTCTTCTAAGTGTTATCTTGAGGATAGAGTTTATGTGAGTCCACAAGGGTCCATCTTTGACCCTTCATTATATAATTTTCCTGGAGGATCCTGACTCACTTGCACTTCTTGGTTCTGTGTTTCATTTCATGCGTCCTTGAGTGTAGCTTTAGGAGACTTGCATTCTTGAGACTGGTAGGTTTTCTTGTACTTCAGAAATTGTTTTATAACATTTTTGTCCCTTGTTGACCCTTTTGAGCCTTATGGAGATTTCCTTGGTATCTATGTTTAATGGGCTGGTTGTTTGGAGGATTCAATGGGGAGTTGTGGTTCTTAACTCTTGATGGATCTAGTTTATAAAAAGCGCAATTGTCTCTTGCCCCAAAGAAAAAAATTAAAAAAAGTCAAAAGAGAAAATGAACTCCATGGTGTGGTGGAGTTCCAAAAAAAAAAAAGAAGAAAAAAAATATGAAACAAAAAGGGGTTAAGAGACTTGAGTGCTAAGTATCAATAGCTTGAAAGCTCCGGAATTCCAAATTGGACCACACTCAAATTTTGTGCAGCCTTAGTCTTCCTTAGGGACCACCTTCCTTGTGCTTTACCTAGCCAACATTACAACCCTTTTGAAGTCTCATTGAATAATGCATTGTCAACTTTAGTTGCTCTTGAGTGAATGATTCTCAGAACCTATGAACTTGCTTTTGTGCTCAGTGCACTAAACAATTGTCTCATGCTAGGATGTTAGCTCTAAATGCTTCTCATAGTGGACTCTAATTCTTCTTTGTCTAAGAGTTGCATGAAGTTGATTGTTGAATCTTTATCTTGGAACTAACTACATTTACTTGATCCCCCGGTTTTCTGAAAATGTATCCCTCTTTTGGCATGTGTGTTGGGAGTAATTCTTTGTGCTTGAGGGCAAGCTAATCTTAGTGACGCTCGAGGGCGAGCTGCCGTTGAGTACAGTGGTGTGATGACCCGGGTTTATATGATGTTTTTAGGGTTTTTCTTTGTTAGTTTTGAGTTTTTTTCTTGTGTCTCATGTAGTGTTTCATGCATTCTCATGCATTTTTACTTTTATTTGTACATTTGCATTAGTTTAGTAATTATGTAGTTTTATAAGGACTTTAGTTGCATTTTTGTATAGTTTTGAGTCTTTTGTTAATTGTCATTAGTTTTGAGTCTCTTGTGCAATTAAATGGTTGGTATTCTTGATATTTTTCCTTGAGCTTTGATGAGAGCAATCAGGTCTGAAACTGAAGAAGAAGGAAGGTCAAGAAGCTTGGTGAATTGAAGGGAGGCTTAAAGAGGCATAAAGAGGAGTTAAAATGAAGATCAAGGGACTTTCCAGCGAGTCTGAGCGCCTAGGCGCTCTGAATTGGCGCCCGAGCGCCCGGAACAACCCAAACTCGTGATTTTTGCCTATAAATAGGATTTTAGTCATTTTCTTTTGGAATCTTTGACATCTTTTCATACTTTGTAAAATTCATAGGTAGAGGATCATCTAGGAGAGTGAGAGAGGGCTTCTAAGCTTGTAATTCAGGTTCTTAGCCAAGCATGGCAAGAGTCATGCTTGGCTAATCTCTCTTCTTTTACTTTGGTTTTCTTGTAAGACTTTTCCTTTTAAGTTATAATCTTAAGTTCTTTCCCACATGTTCTTCTTCTTTCCTTGAATCCCATATCCATGCTTTATGTTTCAAGTTAGAACATGTGCTAGCTTTATACTTTTCTATAATTAGAACGGAAGTTTGTTATAGATTAGGGAACTGATTTGGGATTGCCCCTTCAATCTTGGCTACTAGGAATAGAGGAAGGGTTGGGGTTTGTTGGCCTGAACTTTATAATCTTTATGCTTCAAACAAATGTTTAAGTACGCAAGGAATTGGGCTTGTCTTTTGGTTTGAAAGAATTATCTATGTGAGGCATCGATAGGTAGTTGCTTAGGCTATAACATCAAGGAGAGATTCATGAGAACATGTGCTTAGAATGATGTGCTTGAATTGATTAGTTGAGCAAGAACCCAAAGTAAATCGCTCTTTCTTTTCATTCTCTGTTTCATTTCTGAATTTATATTTTCTTTTTCCTTATTACTACTTCGACATATGTTTGCCTCAATAAAACAAACCTTCATACTCAAGGCTTGAACCGAATCTATTCACTCACAATCCCTGTGGTTCGATATTGAAAACCGGGTGGATTCGTGCACTTGCGGATTTACCAACACGTGCTTTTTCTTATATTCTTTTGCACTAAGTTCTTATCTTTAAGTTTGCCAAAACTTCAAAAAGGGAAACGTTTATCAAAAACTCTATTCAAACCCCCTTTTCTAGTGTTTTTCGCACCTTCAATTGGTATCAGAGCTCCGGTTCTGATTTTTACACTTAACCGAGTTCAGTGATCCAGAACCTAGAGTGAAAAACAACGATGGCCCAAGCCAATAATTCCGCTGACAACAACAACAACAACAGCCAACTCAGAGCACCAGTCTTTGATGGTGAAAAGTTTGAGTACTGAAAAGATAGAATAGAAAGTTATTTCCTTGGCACTGACCCAGATCTATGGGATATGGTCATGGAAGGCTATACTGATCCAGTAGATGCTTCAGGAGTGAAGATCCCCCGTTCTGAAATGACTGACGCTCAGAAGAAGCGTTTCAAGGATCATCACAAGGCGAAGTCCATGCTGTTCAGTTCAATATCATATATTGAATATGAAAAGATCTGTGACAAAGAAACAGCAAAATCCATCTATGACTCCTTGGTCATGACGCATGAAGGAAATGAAGAAGTCAAGGAGACCAAGGCTCTTGCTCTCATAAAACAATATGAGCAGTTTAAGATGGAATCTGGTGAAACCATTGAGGAGATGTAATCAAGGTTTCAAACTCTAATTAATGGAATCAGAGTGCTGAACAAGAGCTATTCCACTGGTGATCATGTCAAAAAGATCATCAGAAGTTTTCCTAAGGAGGGGATGGCTTTTGTCACTACACTGAAACTCTCCAGGAATCTTAACTCCTTGAAGCTAGAGATTGAGCTCAAAGAGCACAAGCCTCAAAGGAAAGACAAATCTATTGCTCTTAAGTCAAAATCTGACAAGGCGAAAGCTTACCAGGCAGAAGAAGAAGATTCATCTGAAGAAGCTTCAGATGCTTCTGGTGATGAAGAGCTATTTCTTTTCACAAAGAGATTAAGCAAGCTCTGGAAAAACAGACACAGCAAGGGCAAAGGACTGAAGAAAAGTAAGGGAAGATTTGAATCTTCATCTGATCAAAAGAAGTCCTCTGGGAAGGAAGTCACCTGCTTTGAATGCAAGGAATCTGGTCACTACAAGAGCGACTATCCCAAGCTAAAGAAGGACACGAGACCAAGAAAAATCTTCAAGAAGAAAGCCCTTGTGACATTTGATGCGACTGACTCTGATGAAGTGGAATCAGAAGAAGATGAAGCTGTGGAAGCTCTGATGGCTACCACTAGCAGAGATGCTGAAGCACAGAATGATACGAGAGCTTCAGAGGATGACTCAGACTCTAAGAATGACGATGAGACATCTTATGCAGCTCAGTTAAGACACCTGTCATGGTACCTGGACAGTGGATGCTCACGACACATGACGGGCATAAGGTCTATATTCCAAGAACTGACACCGCTTAAGTCAGGAGGAGACGTTGGCTTTGGAGGAAACCAGAAGGGAAAAATCATTGGAAAAGGTTCCATAGGAGATGGAAAATATCCAGTCATCAACGACGTACTTCTGGTGGATGGATTAATACATAACTTGCTCTCCATAAGCCAAATAGCTGACAAAGGCTATGATGTGATCTTCAATCAAACCGGATGCAAAGCTTTCGATCAAACAGGTGGATCTGTTCTCTTTTTTGGGAAGAGAAGAAACAACATTTACAAAATCAACTCTTCTGAATTACTATCTCAGAAGGTGAAATGTCTCATGTCAGTAAATGATGAGCAATGGGTTTGACACAGACGCCTAGGGCATGCCAACCTCAGAAAGATATCTCAATTAAGCAAGCTAAACCTCGTCAAAGGATTGCCTCGTCTGAAGTTCTCATTAGAGGCTCTGTGTGAAGCTTGTCAGAAAGGAAAATTCACCAAGAAGCCTTTGAAAGCAAAGAATGTGGTATCTACAACAAGACCCCTTGAGCTACTTCACATTGATCTCCTTGGACCAGTGAAAACTGAATCCATTGGAGGAAAGAAGTATGGGTTAGTCATTGTGGATGACTACAGCAGGTGGACATGGGTAAAATTCTTGAGGCACAAGGATGAAACACACACCATGTTCACAAACTTCATTATCCAAGTTCAGAAGGAGTTTCAAACTTCAGTGATTACTGTCAGAAGTGATCATGGTGGAGAATTTGAGAACAAAGCCTTTGAAGAATTGTTCAACTCTCAAGGGATTTCTCACAACTTCTCCTGTCCTCACACTCCTCAACAAAATGGAGTTGTTGAAAGGAAAAATAGAACTCTTCGGGAGATGGCTCGCACCATGATGTAAGAATCAAGTATGGCCAAGCACTTCTGGGCAGAAGCAATCAACACTGCATGCTATATCCAGAACAGAATCTCCATCAGACCAATTCTGGATAAGACTCCTTATGAGCTGTGCAGAGGAAGACAACCTGATATCTCTTACTTCCATCCCTTTGGGAGTACCTACTACATGCTCAACACAAAGGAGCAATTGGGTAAATTTGATTCTAAAGCTTTAAAATGTTATTTTCTTGGTTATTCTGAAAGATCAAAAGGTTTTAGAATTTATAATATTGTCCATCAAACTGTTGAGGAATCTATTCAAATTATATTTGATGATAAGCTTGGCTCAGAAAAGTCAAAGTTGTTTGAAAGATTTGCATATCTCAGTATATATCCATCAGAAGCAAATCAACCAAAGGTCTGCTCAGAGGATGTTGCTCCAGAAGTAGAAGCATCAGAAGATGCTCCAACAACTTCTGATCAATTTCAGAAGAAGAAGAGATTTGCTGCCTCTCATCCAGAAGAACTGATTATTGGCAACAAAGATGCCCCTGTCAGAACTAGGTCCATGTTCAAACCTTCAGAAGAAACTCTTCTAAGTTTGAAGGGACTTGTATCTCTCATTGAGCCCAAATCAGTTGATGAAGCTCTTGAAGATAAAAGCTGGATTCTGGCAATGCAAGAAGAGCTAGATCTGTTCACTAAAAATGATGTCTGGTCCTTAATGCCTAAGCCCAAAGGGTTCCATGTCATAGGAACCAAGTGGGTATTCAGAAATAAGCTGAATGAAAAGGGAGAAGTCACAAGAAAAAAAGCAAGACTTGTGGCTCAAGGCTACAGTCAACAAGAAGGAATTGATTATACTGAGACTTTTGCTCCTGTGGCAAGGCTTGAAGCTATTAGGCTACTTATTTCATTCTCAGTAAATCACAACATAATTCTTCATCAGATGGATGTTAAGAGTGCCTTCCTAAATGGTTATATATCAGAGAAAGTCTACGTTCATCAACCCCCAGGATTAGAAGATGAGAATAACCCTGACCATGTTTTCAAGCTGAAGAAATCCCTCTATGGTCTGAAGCAAGCTCGCAGAGCATGGTATGAGAGACTCAGCTCATTCCTTCTGGAAAACGAGTTTGTAAGGGGTAAAGTAGATACAACTCTCTTTTGCAAAACTTACAAAGATGATATTTTAATTGTGCAAATCTATGTTGATGATATAATATTTGGCTCTGCTAATCAATCTCTATGCAAAGAATTTTCTAAGATGATGCAGGCTGAATTTGATATGAGTATGATGGGAGAACTCAAATACTTTCTGGGTATACAAGTAGATCAAACACCAGAAGAGACATATATCCATCAGAGCAAGTACACTAAAGAACTTCTGAAGAAGTTCAACATGCTGGAATCTACAGTGGCCAAGACTCCAATGCATCCTACATGCATTCTGGAGAAAGAAGATGCAAGTGGTAAAGTTTGTCAGAAGCTCTATCGTGGTATGATAGGATCTCTTCTATACTTAACTGCATCTAGGCCAGATATATTGTTTAGTGTTCATTTATGTGCTCGTTTCCAATCAGATCCAAGGGAAACCCACATATCTGCTGTTAAGAGGATCCTGAGATATCTGAAAGGCACCACTAACCTTGGCTTGATGTATAAGAAAACATCAGAGTATAAGCTTTTAGGTTATTGTGATGCTGATTATGCTGGAGATAGAACAGAGAGAAAAAGCACTTTTGGAAATTGTCAATTTCTGGGAAGCAACTTAGTCTCATGGGCAAGCAAGAGGCAGTCAACCATAGCACTATCCCCTGTAGAGGCAGAATACATCTCAGCAGCAATATGCAGCACTCAGATGCTCTGGATGAAACATCAGCTGGAGGATTATCGGATCCTTGAGAGCAATATCCCAATCTACTGTGATAACACTTCTGCAATCTCATTGAGTAAGAATCCTATCCTACACTCAAGGGCAAAACATTTTGAGGTAAAATATCACTTTATTAGAGATTATGTTCAGAAGGGCGTACTTCTTCTGAAGTTTGTTGATACTGACCATCAATGGGCAGATATCTTTACAAAGCCCTTAGCAGAGGATAGATTTAATTTCATTCTGAAAATTCTGAATATGGACTTTTGTCTAGCATGAAGATGGATCAGATCCTCTGACTATGATACTTCTCTATCAGAAGATGTCTAGTCCAGAAGGTAACTCCATCAGAGTTTAAGTACCCATTGGTGCTCACTCTAAAGCGGAGACAGTAAACGTGTGTCAGTAATCCTGATGCATAGTTCCTTGTGCCCGTGTGACAGTCTGTCGTAATGAGTGTTGATGTGCTTCTCTCCGGTGTGTGATTTGTGTATTATCTGCTGATAAAATGTCTTTAATTTTCAACCGTTGATTTTACTTTGCCTTTTAAATCAACAACGGTTACTTTCAAAACCCACTATACACACATGTTCTCCATCATTTCCGGATTTACTCTCTCTCTCTTCGTTTTTCAAAACCAATTTCCCCACGATCTCTTTCTCTCTCTATTCACCCTCTTCTTTTCTACCCAAACCTTCAACCGCTTCAAGATGGTGAGATCTAACAGAGAAGAAACTGCTGAAGAAACCAGATTTCCGGTTATGGTAGTAGGTCAAGCTACTGGTCAATCAGGCCCGGAAACTCAAACTCAAGCTCAAGCACAAGGGAAGATGATTCCTCTTGCAGAACGAGGTTGTGCCGTTCACTGTGTCTTTGCTCCTGAAGAACTCCAGGTTCTTGCTGAATGGAGATTCGACCTAGACAACATTGCTGCAAATGGGTATGATCTTCGTCCTGAAGTTCGTGTTCAAGGCTGGGAAGAATACTTCAACAGGCTTCGAGGTCCAGTCTATGTTAAGCTGGTGAAGGAATTCTGGAAACATGCCGAGTGTGATGACACTCAGGTGGTTTCTTATATCGCTGGCAGAAGAATCATCATCATAGAAAAGTCAATTGTTGATCTTCTGGGTGCGCACACTGGCACGGGCTATAGATTCCAGCTAACGGAATCAAAGGTGAAACCCAGGACGAAAGAACAAACCAACCAAGCTCTCTACACAGCCTATAAACCTGGCAAGAGTGACTACAAGGTAGTGGATCTTCATCCAAAACTAAGGATCTGGCACAAGATTCTGCTTCATTACGTAAATCAGAGACCCAAGGGAAGCTCTCCAGACTATATCAATTTTTGCCAGAAAGTGATGTTGTTCTTCATTCAAGACGATAAGAAGATCTTCCTTCCCTTCTTCCTGTTCTCTTACCTCAAAGAGTGTATCAGGAAATCCAGAACCACTGCCTCTCTGAAGCCTGCCATCAAGTACATACCTTTTGGAAGACTGCTCTCGGACCTATTCATTGAGAGCTAATTCATAGAAGATTTGATTACGGCAGGATGCACAGAGGATCTGTCGACCATTGCAAGTGATGTCTTTACCTCCACATCCCTGAAAAAGATGGGGTTGATCAAGACAAAGGTTGCTCCTGTTCATGAAGATACTTCTGATGAAGTCAGACAAAGAAGAGTCCCTCTGGTTGATTATCCTCTATGGTCCCAAGCAGATGATCCAACTGCCATCTTGTGCTATATTGATGATTTGAGGCGACAAGGGTATGAGATAGATGTGGACGAGTTTTTCAGAAACTTGCCACCAGCTCCAGAATTTGATTCACCCCCCAAGAAGAAGACTCAGAGGAAAATCATCTTGGAGGAATCCTCTGAAGAGTCTGATCCGTCTGATGCTGTAGATCAGAAGAAGAAAAAGAAGGCTGACAAGCCTAAGAGGAAGCACGAGGAACTCACCAAGCCAGATGTTCCATCTGGTGGTGATGATGATGATGCTCCTCCACCAAAGAAGAAAAAGAAGCAAGTCAGGATTGTGGAGAAGCCTACCCGTGTAGAACCAGCTGCTGAAGTAATCAGAAGAGTTGAGGCTCCTGCCAGAGTCACTCGATCTACTGTGCGATCATCAAGTAAGTCTGTTGTTATTGATACTGATGATGATTTAAATTCACTTGATGAACTCCCAATCTCTGCACTCCTTAACCGCACTGCCACCTCACTTGCTCCTATTCCAGAGTCTCAACCAGCTGAGCAAACCATTTCTCCACCCACTTCTCCTAGATCTTCATTTTTCCAACCTTCCCAACAAGAAGCACCTCTTTGGAACATGCTTCAGACTCCAAGACCCTCTCCAAGACCCTCTGAACCTACCTCACCCATAACCATTCAATATAACCCACACACCTCTGAACCCAATATCCTAGAACAATGTGAACCTGAACCCAGAACTTCTGATCACTCTGTTCCCAAAGCATTAGAACGTCCTGTCCGCAGAACCACTGATACAGAATCCACAACACCTTGTCCCTCTGTATCTTTTCCTACTTATGTTGCTGACTCATCACCCTCCAATAACTCTGAATCTGTTTGCGAAGGAAAAAGAGTCTGCCATTCTTGTGTACTACCAAACTGTACCTAGTCCTAGAAGATACCTTGGACCTAGACCAGAACGTATAGTTGACCCAGATCATCCTCTACCAGTTTTCCCTCTGAATGCAGCAGACCCTTTAGCTCAACCCATTCAACCAGAACCAGAAAACTCAGTATCTAATCATTCCTCGGTTAGATCACCAATCCCTCAGGTTGAAACCTCTAAGCCTAACCTTGAGACCCATCCTTCAAATGCCCAAACCGTGGATGTTGGTTCTCTTCAAGGTGCCTCTGAGGCCAATAGCAGCAACCACCCAACTTCTCCTGAAACCAATCTCTCAATTGTTCCCTACACCTACCTCAAGCCAAACTCCCTTCTTGAGTGCATCAGTGTTTTTAATCATGAAGCATCACTGATGATTCGCAATGTGCAAGGTCACACTGACCTTAGTGAGAATTCTGACTCTGTTGCTGAAGAATGGAATTGTCTGAGTGATTGGTTAATTGCTCAAATTCCTATTATGATGAGTCTTCTCACTGCGGAAAGGGATCAGAGGATTGAGGCTGCAAGGCAGCGTTTCAACAGAAGAGTGGCTCTGCATTAACAACAGCTGAGAACTGAGTTACTTGAAGCTATTGAGGAAGCCAGAAGAAAGAAAGAACAAGCAGAAGAAGCTGCACGTCAAGAGGCTGCAAAAATTGAAAATGCAAGGTTAGAAGCTGAAAGATTACAAGCTGAAGCTGAAGCCCTCAGATGTCAAGCCCTTGCACCAGTGCTTTTCACACATGCTGATTCTCAATCCACTCAAGCTCATCACTCTGCACAGGATGTTCCCTCTGCTTCTACTCAGCCAAGTTCTTCCAGACTTGACATTTTGGAACAACGTCTCAATTCTCATGAGACTCTCCTGATCGACATGAATCGAGCTCTTCAAGAACTCCTGCGTCGCACTACCAAGCCCTAGTTCTTAGGACTTCTTTCATTTTTTTTTTCTTTTCTTCTTAATTTATTTTACTTTCATTTTTTTTTTTCCTAACTTTAATATACTTGCATTATTTATGACATATGTTTGCAAAACTCTCTTTATTCATATAAATCCATTAATTACATCATACATTTTTCCTATCTAGAATGGAGGATCCGTCCTCATACTTCTGCATTCCCGGCGCTGCTCCACTCTTTCCCCCTCCAGACGATCCAGTGTATACTCTATGTTGCCGAGCTTGATGCTCAGCTCATTCTTCTCCAGACCATCCTCTATCGTCTTGAGTCTCCTTTCCATTATTTCCTTCTCCTTCAGCAGATTCAGCTCAAGCTAGCACAGCTCCTAAATCTCCTCCACGAAGTTGAGGAATTCTTTCAGATCTTTCTCCAACTCTGGACCAAGATCTTCTTCCAGCAGTGTCTTCGTCAGCTCTTGTATGGTTCTTGTACCATCAGGGTGTCTAATGTTGAGGAACATATCTTCCTCGAAAGCTTTCCTTCTAAGCTCTTCTAATGCAATCATGTATGATGCCATTTTCTTACTTGGAATTGATCGAGTTGTGAAGCTTACCTTGTTTCTAATCGCCTTATATAAGCTTCATTCTCTCTCTGAAAGTTATTGCTCTTACAGTTTCTCGAGGTTAAGTCCTTGGTAACTGAAGCTTCTCTTTACTCCCGTGGCCGGTGGTAAACGTTCTACATTCGCATTAATACCTTTCTTTAATTCACCCTTCTCTTTTTTTTAAACTTAGACCTTCTCTACGGGGGAGTACCTTGTACTTCAAACTAAGTTTTTCACACTCCATGCTTTTTTCTTATGAAAAAAAAGGGGGAGTACAACCCAGTTTTTGATGTGTAAGCTGTGCTAGTGTGATTTTTTTCTTATGGAGAATTTAAGAGTTCCACCTTTATGACCATAGATGTGTCACTGGGCATATACAAGGAATACATTTTACTTCTTCTGAAGTGATATCAGTTTTGACTCTGATACCCTATTCGTGACTCTGAATGCTTATGCGCTCTGAATATTTCAATTCATCTATGTCATGCAATTTCACTCTGAACTCTTTTTTTTTATCTCAGAATCTAGACATTACTAACGTTTTCATTAAGTCTTAGATTCAGGGGGAGCTAAGCTCAAAATCAAGCAGTGAATTGAATTCAAAATGAGCAAAATAAACCATTCACATCAGGACAAGTCTAATTCTATTTTCTCTAAACTCTGAGTGAATTCAGTTTATTATCTAAGAATTGTTCATCAAAATACTTAGTTTTGTCATCATCAAAAAGGGGGAGATTGTAAGATCAAGTTTTGATCTAGTAGTACAACTCTATGTTTTGATGATTACAAGTTAACCTTTTAGTATGAACAATTATGGTACTCTAACGTGTTTTCTGAGTATGCTCTTAACAGGCTCTGACCTTGACACAGACTCACACAAATCAAAAGCATTGTGCTTAAAGAATGATCCTAGCAACGACTTTGCAATCTCTGTGTTCAGTCTGAACAGTTGAAAAGCTTCAGAAACTCTGAAGTAAATCAAGCTCTGATAAGGACTCAACTCACTTGAAGTTCTGATGATCCAGAAGTTCTGACAACCCAGACACTCTGAAGGTTCAGATGTTCTGATGGGGTAGAAGACTCTGAAGATCTAGAAGCTGAAAAGTGGAGACTCTGAAGTCCAGAAGCATAATGGCTCTAAAGACCTAGTACTTCGCTCTGAGTTCAGAATCAGAAGATACAATGGTCAGAGGATCCATGCTTCCCTCTAACTCTGATCAACAAGCTTCACAAGTTCCAACGCGAAGCGTTCCTCTGATCAGAAGTCTACAAGGGTAAAGGTCAATTCACTATCCAAAGTACAAAAGCAGTTGTACTATCCTGAAGACCTAACCTAACATTCTCAGCCACAGCAGAAAGCTGGAAATCCCAGATCTGCCCCTCCAACGGTAGCATTTCCATGCAGCGCTCAAACCCTAATCCTTGGAGTATAAATAGAGGCTGAAGATTGAAAGATGCGGTTGGAAGAATCTCACACGCGCAAGCTATACTAAAACTTTCTAAGAATTATTTCATCTTGAATTCATTGAGTTTACTACAAGCTTTTTAGAAGCAACCTATTTGTAAACAATACCTTCTTAAACAGTTGTTTAGTTTTTCCTTTAGGAGATCAAGGTTGATCGGATCCTAGAGAAGACTAAGAGAGTGAATCTTAGTGTGAGCTAAGTCAGTGTATTGTTAGTCACTTGTAGTTTTCAAGTGCAGTTGTAACATTTACCTGATTAGTGGATTGCCTTCATCAGAAGAAGGAAGAAATCACCTTCACGGGTGGACTGGATTAGCTTGAGCTTTTATCTCAAGTGAACCAGGATAAAATACTTGCGTGCTCTTTCTTATATTCTTTTGCACCAAGTTCTTATCTTTAAGTTTGCCAAAACTTCAAAAAGAGAAACGTTTATCAAAAACTCTATTCAAACCCCCCTTTCTAGTGTTTTTCGCACCTTCACTCTTCCATGTCTAAAATGACAAAATCCACTGGGAAGACAAACTTATCCACCTTAACCACAACATCTTCAATGATCCCGTAAGGGGTTTTTAAGGACCTGTCCGCCATTTGCAAAGAAATCATAGTTGGGGTAACCTCACCTAAGTTCAACCTTTTAAACATACTAAGCGGCATCAAGTTGATACTCGTTCCTAAATCAAACAAGGCTTCTACCATATTTAACCCCTCTATCTCCACCGGAATAGTAAAACTCCCGGGATCTCTCCTCTTTTTAGGCATCTTCCTTTGCAAAATGGCACTACACTCTTCGGTCATCAAGATAGTTTCATCGACCTCACTCAACTTCCTTCTCTTACTGAGGATATCTTTCATGAACTTAGCATAGATTGACATTTGCTCCAAGGCTTCAGTAAAAGGGATATTAATATGGAGTTTCTTAAAAACCTCCAAGAACTTAGAAAATTGTTTATCCAAATTTTTCTTCACCAAAGCCTTGGGAAATGGAATCTTGCAGAGCTCAGGGATATGAGTGTTAACAACCCTAGTCCTAGTGGGCTCTCTAGCTCTTTCCTCCATAACACCCTCATCTCTTTCTACCTCAGCTTCCTCATTTTTCTCTCCCTCAACTTTTTTCTCTGGCTCATGTAACACTGTTCCACTCCTAGTAGAAACAACAGCAGTATTTTCTTGCTCAGTTAAAGTTAAAGTTTCGGAAGAGAACTTACCTTGGTGATTTTCGGACATTTGTTTCGCTAGCTGTCCCAATTGACTCGCCAAGCTCTTTATGGCCAACTCGTGGCACTTGTAATTGCTCGCGGAATGATCAATAAATCCTTCAATCAGCTCTTCAAGACTCTTCTTGCCAACCGTCTTTACAACAATTTGCGGCTGGTCAAGAGGACCTTGTTCTGAGGTTGGAGTTTTTCCTCCTTTAGTCAATGTTCTGACCTTGCTGACATCATCATTGACAGTACACTGGCTACTATCATGAGATTCACCACAAAATTTGCACTCCAAACAAGTTACTCTTGCTCCAATTGACTTGGTATCCTGTATATGTTTTCGGATTTCCGCTACTTCCTCGGAGAGTTGCTTGTTGGAGGCTATGAGCTTGTCATAAGTTTCCACTTCAAAAGAACTTCTTCGGATTTGGGTTCATTCTCGGAGTTCATGGCTCTCATCGCCATTTTCTCTATCAAATCATACCCCGCATGTGGGGGGAAGAGCATCGAACTCCCCACTTGAAGCCGCATCCAAGCCAAACCGTGATGAGTATAGTAACCCATCATAGAACTTCACCACACATTCAGCTTGGGTGAGATTGTGTTGAGGACATTTCCTCAAAAGCTTCTTGAAATGCTCCCAAGCCTCATAAAGATTTTCATCTGAGGATTGTGTGAAAGTCATGATGTCATTCTTCAATTTCCACAAGAGGGACCTTGGGAAGACCCTCGTTGTGAATTTTTCTGCAAGGTCTTCCCAAGTAGTGAGACTCCCTTGAGGTTGTGAGTTCAGCCAATCCTCTGCTGCGTCCTTCAAAGAGAAGGGAAATAGGTGTAACACCCCGATTTCGGTGGCGTCACTTTAGTAACCAAAAGTAAACTTAATGCGGAAAAACGTGAAATATTTTTTTTTTGATAATAACTAAGATAAGACTGAATTAAATAAAACCCAACAATAACAAAATCAGAACTAATATACAATATATAAACAGCCCCCGCTGTAGTAGCAACCTCGTCACGAGTAACCTCCAGTGACGGAAAGAAAAGTACAACGCCCGTAGGCAATATATACAAACCAAATGAAAAGGGTGAAGTGCCCGCAACACCATCCCTCAAAACTGAGAATCAGCTGACCCAATGGCCTGAAAATAAGACCTCCTAAGTCCAACCAACTCTCTGTGATCCCCGTAAGGAAACCACACAAAAAGCTATAGGCGGATCTACCCTGTCCCCTAAGTAACAAATGAAGCAAGACTGTCAGAGCTAAAACTCTACTCCTACACTAATCCTAACTCGAGGAGCTCATACCAACACTCAAAACTATGTGCTAGCATGATCGTCGTCTGAATCGGAATCCAGAACGACCAAGTCTACTAACCCTATCCGTCCTCCCCTCGCAACCGCAGTGCGCTCCGATGCTGGACTCACGGGCTTAGGGCCCGAACCCTGATCATCGATGATCGCAACGGTGGGTGCACTAGACCCTGCCGAAGACACTCCCACTGGAATCTCCTCTGAGGGATCCTCCTCGTCTGAAGACAATGGTGGTGGTGGTGGTCCTCCAAGTCCTGGTCCACAGTGAACGCCCGGTGGCAAGTTGAAGCTGATAGAGCATCGCCTCAACACTCCTGACCTCAGAAGTCCTCCGCTATCCACGTGATCCTCCATGATGCGCCCCGAATACGTCGCTCGATGGCTCGCGGGGTCAACCACCCACGACCCGGGGTCGTCCTGATCGATCATCTCATACCTAATCCCCCCCGAAGGGTGGACCATGGTGTACCAATCCGCAATATTCATCTGACAAAAGGCGTTGTCCGCCAAAACACACACAGAAGACGCGAGGGTCAACTCTAAAGAACTATGTAGATAATAAACCCAATAGGTACAAATAATATATAGCCACTTAGGCTTATAACTAGAGATATCATTCCTAGGGTTGCATGTTCCACAAAATCATAACGACAATAATAACAATTAGCATGTTCCAAGTAAGTTTATCAAATAGCAACCACACTCATCAACTAAGTCAGTATGCATGTTGCGTGATATGTATGCAGGTTAACCCAGTCAACCAATATGCAATCCGGAACGGATGGACATCATCGGATCAGCCCTTCACCAGCCACGGTGGTGCCATTTCGGCCCGTGATGTCTCTTACTCCAACAGGGGTAGTCAGATCAGCAGTAAACCCGTAGGTCTGCCATTTCGGTCTGCTACAAGAGACGTCTACAAACGCTCTTTCACGGCATTCCGGGTCTTATGACCATTTTGGAAACCGACGAGGTCCAGAGTACGTCCTGTGTTAATACCTCATTAATGTTGCATGTATGCAAAATGATTAGTCAAACAACGTCTCCGTCCTCACTCGACACGTCGCCACGTGTTCTAGGGAAGTTAAAGTCTCTAAAAGCTTACCCTAAGGTAAAGTCGATTCTGCGACCAAAAGACAACACTTCACGACAACACATAGCTGCTCCAACAGCACAAGAGTATCACATACTCGGGAACTATCAATTCCCCGGACTTATCCCCAGGATAGCCCAACAACATAGCTGCTCCAACAGCACAACAACCAACGCTGCTCCAACAGCACGACATCAAACGCTGCTCCAACAGCACAACAACGACATACTCAACACTTGGATCCGACGACACTCCTCGTTTTCTAGAATTAAGATTTCACTTCCAATGCCTTCCTTCGAGGTTGTTATCATTACTTAAAGATTTAGAGGTTATTTAAGGTCTTATGAATTTTCTTTATAAAATAGATTCCACTTTGTCTTATCGCAAGTCTTATACATTTGCAGGATCTCCCAATCCCAAGTCGCTTCCAGAGGATGTCTCGATCCACTAAACAAAAATCAAGGCCCGAACCTCGTTCGTCCTATCAAACTTTCTCAAAACTCTCAAAATAAAATCGGCATGACCTGCCCGCTATTCTCACCATTCAGAATCTCAGATTCCAGTACAGAGCATATTTAAATCATCACAATCAACAACATGTCATATATCAATAAATCGCATCATAAACACTTAGCACGTAGCATATAAAGCATGCACCACACATCCTAGATTACCCACATAGCACATAGCATGTAAGACAATCTTCAAAAACATTCAGTAGATGAATCATCTACATTGTCAGCCGAAGCCTCAGAAAACATTTTCAATCACACACAATCTCAGTGCATAAACAGTAAACAATGTCGAAACATCGACCCTAAGCATTAACTAGAGATTCAGTGAGAAGCCCTCACCTGAAAGTTCTCCAGAATGATCAACTAGTGCTTCCTCGCACTCAAAGTGTTGGTCCTCAGAGAAATCCTCAAAAGCACCTTTACAATAAAATCACAGAATACTATCAGAATCTATCGGAAACTAAGCTATTGATACTTACTAAGGTTACTCGAAGTAATCTATACTCTAAGGTACGATAATCTAGCGCGAAAAGACAAGTTTTCGGAAAAGGAAATTTCTTCCTCCCCCTCTAATAGGCTCGGCCACTTTTCACAATTAAGGGGCTCGATTTTTCTTCGATCAAACTTGGTTCCTATGCTTTCATAAGCCGTAACTAAGGGTATTCTGAACTCGGAAAAATTATCGGATCAAAAACTGTCGCAGGGGTATTTTGGTCATGATTTTTAACTTAGGATTTTCAAAACTGAAATCCCAAAAATAAAATTTTGCAGGGACGTCACCAACGACGTTTATGACAACTAATCCTACTAGCACTAAGCTAAGGCGATAGTTTTCAGCCTAAAGGTTGGAACTTTACTCAAAAACTACATAAATGGGTATTTTAGGCTAGAATTGATTCCGACGGAATTTCGGCGACATAACGGAAAATCTAACCCGGCAGAAGTGATCTTGGGCACATATAGAAGAGGTTTAGAATCAGAAATGAAAGATTCAGGATAGTTTTGCAAAAACCCATAAACTATCCACTCAGAAAACTCTACAGAAAAGCTATGGAAAAAGCGATCAGAGGTAAGGATTAGCGACTATACCTCGAAACCTTGAAGCAGCGACTAACGGATCAACGATCAAGCAAGTAATGAAGAAAACTCTTCTTCCTTCTTCCTTCTATGGAGCTCGCGGCCTTGGAGAAAAAATGGAGGAGTTCTTGTAATTTTTCTCACCTTTCTTGCTATATATAGAAAATGGTAATTCGCGGGAAAATGAAAGTTTCGCGAATCTGATTTTTCCGGCATCATTCTCCATGAATTCTAAGATAGGTTTTGGCAAAGGAATTCCAAAACTAAAATGAGGTCTCCTTATATTTTTGGCAACAAATGCATAGTCGGTGTAAAACTATTTTACCCGATAAGTTGCTTTTTGCATCGAATGTCGGAATAGAAAACTTCCTTCGGAAGAAAGATTGAAATCATCAAGAGAAATGGGTGTACGCGTGTAGAATATTCATTTGAAGCTCTGAATAGATAAAATCTTCATTGTCGAGAAATTCTAGGGTTTTGAAATACCAGGGATTCGGTTTCGGCAAACTTCCGATGATTGGAATCGGACGTTCGTAGATCCTAGAGTTTCGCCTCGAAACGATTGTGATAAATGGAAAAAGAGAAGTTCTAACATTTCTCTGAAGATTTTTGGAATTAACTTCCGTCGTGCCTAAAAGTGAAAATTAGCTATATACTAGGGTTTTCTGACCTAGGTTTAAGCGTAAAACGTTCGTGCTATAACTTTTATCGATCATAATGCAATCCTTGAACTTTTCCTGAACTTTCTCCTTCATAAATATATTTCATTTAATAAACTTTCGTTCAGGTTTCCCTTCACATTACGTCAACCCTAATCGTAAATGGAAATCTCTTCCACTTATTCTAAGCTTAAAATCTTGGGTCTTACATTACTACCCTCCAAAAAGAAAGTTTCGTCCTCGAAACTTAAGGGTCAGTAATAGTTCTGGATATTATTCCTTGATCTTTTCCTCTAACTCTCACATAACACCGTCCGTGTCTTTATTCCAAATAATTTTCACTAAAACACTCTGCTTTCTCTTCGATTGTTTCACTCTTCTAGTCCCAATGTTGACCAACGGCGTCTCAACAGACATATCATCTTTCCACTTGCCGAGGTTTAACTACAATCCTCAATGATACCACCACTAAAACTCTTACTCGAATATGATCTCCAGCTTCTGAAGTCAATCTTTACCCTAAGATTCTCATTCCACATAGCAAAATTCACTCGCTAATCTCTAGCTCGTATCACCAAAATCCATAACAAGTTTCATTCACTCTTAGACTTTAAGCAACTTGTCCAAATATGACAACCTCAAGTGTTCATCTTAATACTAACACTTCCCTTTTCTGCAACTTGATCACCATCTCGTCAATCAACTTCTTAATCTCTCTATCAAATTCTAACCAACTTCGAGTCCTAGAAACTTAAGACAACAGTTCATAGACTTAAAACCTGAAACTTCAACAAGTTTGGACCTCTAATGTCCGTTAATTCTTCAATGCTTCCTAAATGAATATCCATTTCTTCAAACTATATCTCCTTCGCAAGAGAACTTATACTTAATGCGAACTTTTTCCTCCCAGCTCGACTAATCCTCGATCCAATCAAGTTAATCTTACCAATCCTTCTATCAAAGTCCATAGCCAGCTCTGATTCCGAATATCACCCCCTCAATATTAAGTGGATCAAGCCTAATACATCGAAGGTGAAATTTAGAAAAAAACCCACTGGATCAGTCAATGAGTTCCTATCATCCAATAGTCACAAATATCCTGACCTCACATCCTCAACGATTCCGCTACGGGACTACACGCCCTCGACATCATACGTATACTATCCATAAGAAATCTCTATGAGATTCATTCTTCAGCTCCTAGCTTCCTTTTAAACGCATTGGTGCAAAACTACTTTCTAGGTTTACCGTGTTATTCTAAACCTCGTGTAATTTCTATAGCTAAAATACGAGCTACGGTCAAATAAGGTGTTAATAGGCGTAATAACTATAAGGTCAAAGCTTAGACAGTATATGTAAGTTAGGTGTGTTTGCACACGCTACGAGAGTAGTGGAACATATTATAATAGAATGAGAAAGAATGGTTAGAAAGTTACCATCGTTCTTGCGCTCTCCTCTGACAAACCCCTCAGCTCTCTCACCGTCCATGGTGTAGACTCTTGCCTTAGTAGCAGGACGCTTTCCACGAGCAGTGTTCAGGGTTGGCTCCGTCTTGGGTGCTCTGCACTGACCGGCATTATGCCCCATTCTGTTACAATTAAAGCATTTGGGCCTCGTGTCGGGACAAGCATTAGCATAATGCCCCGGCTCCCCACATCTGAAACATGACACTTGTTTCCTTGCACCTCCAGCTATGGCAGGAAACTTGCCCTTCATCTTCTTGTCAGACGGTCCCGCCTGGAACGTCCTACAGTGCACTTGCAACATTTTGGTCCAGCCACTGAGCACTGAAAGGCGTAGTGTCCAAGCTTTCCACAACGGTAGCATGACACAGCCTCCTGGCCAATAGTTGCGGTCGTCGACTTGCGTGATCCTTGAATAGGGTCTCTTCCCTCAGGATGCTGGTATGGCTTCCACGGTCGGTACTCCTGAGAACCTGATCTCACTGGTCCCCCAGTTCCAACTCGGTCCAATCCACTATGCTGGTACTTGGACACCACGTTTAACAGTTGAGGTTGCTTACGTGCAGCCTCCTCCGCGTGTCTGTAAGCGTCCTCAGCAACCTGGTTCATCATTGCTTCAATCATTGAAGCTATCGCCTTTGCCATACGATCAGGGCTTACCATCCTATGCTTAGTCAAGCAAACAGTTAGTACTCATCACAAGATAGTCTCTGGCATAACTATACAATATGATTAAGCAATAACTTCAATCAATTTTTAAGCGAAAAATCGCTTGCATACAATCAATTTTCACTCTTTGCAGAGTCACACAACCTAGCACAGAAGACCTATTCCCCAACAACTCCCGAAAGACTCGACCGTGCTCTGATACCACAATGTAACACCCCGATTTCGGTGGCGTCACTTTAGTAACCAAAAGTAAACTTAATGCGGAAAAACGTGAAATATTTTTTTTTTGATAATAACTAAGACAAGACTGAATTAAATAAAACCCAACAATAACAAAATCAGAACTAATATACAATATATAAACAGCCCCCGCTGTAGTAGCAACCTCGTCACGAGTAACCTCCAGTGACGGAAAGAAAAGTACAACGCCCGTAGGCAATATATACAAACCAAATGAAAAGGGTGAAGTGCCCGCAACACCATCCCTCAAAACTGAGAATCAGCTGACCCAATGGCCTGAAAATAAGACCTCCTAAGTCCAACCAACTCTCTGTGATCCCCGTAAGGAAACCACACAAAAAGCTATAGGCGGATCTACCCTGTCCCCTAAGTAACAAATGAAGCAAGACTGTCAGAGCTAAAACTCTACTCCTACACTAATCCTAACTCGAGGAGCTCATACCAACACTCAAAACTATGTGCTAGCATGATCGTCGTCTGAATCGGAATCCAGAACGACCAAGTCTACTAACCCTATCCGTCCTCCCCTCGCAACCGCAGTGCGCTCCGATGCTGGACTCACGGGCTTAGGGCCCGAACCCTGATCATCGATGATCGCAACGGTGGGTGCACTAGACCCTGCCGAAGACACTCCCACTGGAATCTCCTCTGAGGGATCCTCCTCGTCTGAAGACAATGGTGGTGGTGGTGGTCCTCCAAGTCCTGGTCCACAGTGAACGCCCGGTGGCAAGTTGAAGCTGATAGAGCATCGCCTCAACACTCCTGACCTCAGAAGTCCTCCGCTATCCACGTGATCCTCCATGATGCGCCCCGAATACGTCGCTCGATGGCTCGCGGGGTCAACCACCCACGACCCGGGGTCGTCCTGATCGATCATCTCATACCTAATCCCCCCCGAAGGGTGGACCATGGTGTACCAATCCGCAATATTCATCTGACAAAAGGCGTTGTCCGCCAAAACACACACAGAAGACGCGAGGGTCAACTCTAAATAACTATGTAGATAATAAACCCAATAGGTACAAATAATATATAGCCACTTAGGCTTATAACTAGAGATATCATTCCTAGGGTTGCATGTTCCACAAAATCATAACGACAATAATAACAATTAGCATGTTCCAAGTAAGTTTATCAAATAGCAACCACACTCATCAACTAAGTCAGTATGCATGTTGCGTGATATGTATGCAGGTTAACCCAGTCAACCAATATGCAATCCGGAACGGATGGACATCATCGGATCAGCCCTTCACCAGCCACGGTGGTGCCATTTCGGCCCGTGATGTCTCTTACTCCAACAGGGGTAGTCAGATCAGCAGTAAACCCGTAGGTCTGCCATTTCGGTCTGCTACAAGAGACGTCTACAAACGCTCTTTCACGGCATTCCGGGTCTTATGACCATTTTGGAAACCGACGAGGTCCAGAGTACGTCCTGTGTTAATACCTCATTAATGTTGCATGTATGCAAAATGATTAGTCAAACAACGTCTCCGTCCTCACTCGACACGTCGCCACGTGTTCTAGGGAAGTTAAAGTCTCTAAAAGCTTACCCTAAGGTAAAGTCGATTCTGCGACCAAAAGACAACACTTCACGACAACACATAGCTGCTCCAACAGCACAAGAGTATCACATACTCGGGAACTATCAATTCCCCGGACTTATCCCCAGGATAGCCCAACAACATAGCTGCTCCAACAGCACAACAACCAACGCTGCTCCAACAGCACGACATCAAACGCTGCTCCAACAGTACAACAACGACATACTCAACACTTGGATCCGACGACACTCCTCGTTTTCCAGAATTAAGATTTCACTTCCAATGCCTTCCTTCGAGGTTGTTATCATTACTTAAAGATTTAGAGGTTATTTAAGGTCTTATGAATTTTCTTTATAAAATAGATTCCACTTTGTCTTATCGCAAGTCTTATACATTTGCAGGATCTCCCAATCCCAAGTCGCTTCCAGAGGATGTCTCGATCCACTAAACAAAAATCAAGGCCCGAACCTCGTTCGTCCTATCAAACTTTCTCAAAACTCTCAAAATAAAATCGGCATGACCTGCCCGCTATTCTCACCATTCAGAATCTCAGATTCCAGTACAGAGCATATTTAAATCATCACAATCAACAACATGTCATATATCAATAAATCGCATCATAAACACTTAGCACGTAGCATATAAAGCATGCACCACACATCCTAGATTACCCACATAGCACATAGCATGTAAGACAATCTTCAAAAACATTCAGTAGATGAATCATCTACATTGTCAGCCGAAGCCTCAGAAAACATTTTCAATCACACACAATCTCAGTGCATAAACAGTAAACAATGTCGAAACATCGACCCTAAGCATTAACTAGAGATTCAGTGAGAAGCCCTCACCTGAAAGTTCTCCAGAATGATCAACTAGTGCTTCCTCGCACTCAAAGTGTTGGTCCTCAGAGAAATCCTCAAAAGCACCTTTACAATAAAATCACAGAATACTATCAGAATCTATCGGAAACTAAGCTATTGATACTTACTAAGGTTACTCGAAGTAATCTATACTCTAAGGTACGATAATCTAGCGCGAAAAGACAAGTTTTCGGAAAAGGAAATTTCTTCCTCCCCCTCTAATAGGCTCGGCCACTTTTCACAATTAAGGGGCTCGATTTTTCTTCGATCAAACTTGGTTCCTATGCTTTCATAAGCCGTAACTAAGGGTATTCTGAACTCGGAAAAATTATCGGATCAAAAACTGTCGCAGGGGTATTTTGGTCATGATTTTTAACTTAGGATTTTCAAAACTGAAATCCCAAAAATAAAATTTTGCAGGGACGTCACCAACGACGTTTATGAAAACTAATCCTACTAGCACTAAGCTAAGGCGATAGTTTTCAGCCTAAAGGTTGGAACTTTACTCAAAAACTACATAAATGGGTATTTTAGGCTAGAATTGATTCCGACGGAATTCCGGCGACATAACGGAAAATCTAACCCGGCAGAAGTGATCTTGGGCACATATAGAAGAGGTTTAGAATCAGAAATGAAAGATTCAGGATAGTTTTGCAAAAACCCATAAACTATCCACTCAGAAAACTCTACAGAAAAGCTATGGAAAAAGCGATCAGAGGTAAGGATTAGCGACTATACCTCGAAACCTTGAAGCAGCGACTAACGGATCAACGATCAAGCAAGTAATGAAGAAAACTCTTCTTCCTTCTTCCTTCTATGGAGCTCGCGGCCTTGGAGAGAAAATGGAGGAGTTCTTGTAATTTTTCTCACCTTTCTTGCTATATATAGAAAATGGTAATTCGCGGGAAAATGAAAGTTTCGCGAATCTGATTTTTCCGGCATCATTCTCCATGAATTCTAAGATAGGTTTTGGCAAAGGAATTCCAAAACTAAAATGAGGTCTCCTTATATTTTTGGCAACAAATGCATAGTCGGTGTAAAACTATTTTACCCGATAAGTTGCTTTTTGCATCGAATGTCGGAATAGAAAACTTCCTTCGGAAGAAAGATTGAAATCATCAAGAGAAATGGGTGTACGCGTGTAGAATATTCATTTGAAGCTCTGAATAGATAAAATCTTCATTGTCGAGAAATTCTAGGGTTTTGAAATACCAGGGATTCGGTTTCGGCAAACTTCCGATGATTGGAATCGGACGTTCGTAGATCCTAGAGTTTCGCCTCGAAACGATTGTGATAAATGGAAAAAGAGAAGTTCTAACATTTCTCTGAAGATTTTTGGAATTAACTTCCGTCGTGCCTAAAAGTGAAAATTAGCTATATACTAGGGTTTTCTGACCTAGGTTTAAGCGTAAAACGTTCGTGCTATAACTTTTATCGATCATAATGCAATCCTTGAACTTTTCCTGAACTTTCTCCTTCATAAATATATTTCATTTAATAAACTTTCGTTCAGGTTTCCCTTCACATTACGTCAACCCTAATCGTAAATGGAAATCTCTTCCACTTATTCTAAGCTTAAAATCTTGGGTCTTACAATAGGCTCAACCAGATTGCTTCCGAAGGAACGTTCACCACCCGATACGTGTTGCAATTACGGATGAACCTTTCCAAATGAGCATGAGGATCTTCCGATGAACCTCCACCATATTGGCTTTGTCTCACCATGTTGATGAATGTCGGTCTCAACTCAAAGTTCCCCACTCCTTCGGGAATGACAATACTTCCGGGATAGTCAAAGCTCATGGACCCCGAAGTTAGTTCCCGAAGAGTTCGGTTGGCATTCTCAACTTCTTGTTCACGCAAACGGAGGGTGATACCCTCTTGGATTCTTGCCTCAATATGGGCTTGCATCTCCTCCTCCGTCATATGGCCACCCATGACGGTGTCTCTTGTGAGAGTAGCCTGAAAGTTTGATACTAAACAGAGAAAGATTAGTAGCACCAATTCTAGACAAGTTCAAAACAAAAATAAAACCACAAACTAAAAACTTAAACCAAAAATCGCAAAACAATTCCCCGACAACGGCGCCAAAAACTTGTTGGTCCTTCTGCAAGTGCACAGAATCTACCCGGTTTTAAATTATCGAACCTCAGGGAATTAGATTGCAAATCCAGTTTAAGATTCAAGTTCAAGGTAGAAAAGCGAGTAAAATTCAGTTTTAATGATTGGTTGTTTCTTGAGTTATGTGAAAGACAAGTGAACGAGTAATAAAGCAATTGAAATTCAGAGATGAGATTGCCTTGGGTTCTTGCTCAACAAATTCAGTTTTAGCAAACCTTCCTATTCAATAAATCCTGAGTCTCTCCTTGATGTTCTAGCCTAGATAGTCATCTATCGATGCCTCGTAAAGAAAACCCTTTCTAATCAAAAGATAGATTCAATTCCTTGATAACCTAAACATTTGTTAGAAGCACTAAGCATGCAAGTCAGGCCAACAAACCTCAACCCTTCCTCTTTTCCTAGCAGCAAGTATAGAGGAGGTAATCTCACAACAAGTCTCAATTCTATAACAAACTATCGTTATGATTTTAGAAAAGTAAAAAGCTAGCATGCATTCAAGCTTGAAAGATAAAGCATAGGAGTGAGATTCAAGGGTTTACACAGAACAACATGAATAGAAAAGGAATGAAAGCTAAAACATCCAAAGACTTACAAAGAACCCAAAACAAAAGGGGTTTTAGCCAAGCATGGATATGGAATCCATACAAGAAGATAAAGATGAAACCTGAAACATAGGGCTTAGGGAAAGCTCCTCAAGCTCCAGAACTCAAACCCTTTCTTCTAACTTATGAAAATATGATAAAATGAAAAAAATGTTCCAAGAGAAATGTCTAAAAACCAATTTATAGGCAAAAGAGTCGAGTCTGGGCGCTCAGGCGCCAATTCAGAGCGCCTGAGCGCCAATTCCAGCCAAAAACATGCTCTCTGGAGGTCAATTGGCGCCTAGGCGCCAATTCCAGGAGGTTCAGAAAAAACAACTAGCGCCTAGGCGCCAATTCCCAGCGTCTAGGCGCTTAAGCTCGCTGGAAAAGACTTTTTAGTTTCTTGTAACTCCTCTTTCAAGCCTCTTTAAGTCCTCCTTCAATTCCGTGGTTCTTGGCCTTTTTTCACCTTCAGTTTCTGATCTGCAAACTTAACCAACAAGCCAAGGAAAATTCCAAAAGCTCAAAGAGCTTATTAGCACAAGAGATCCTTCAATTAACACAATAAAACCATGCAAGTCCTAAACTTACTTAAAATGCAAGAAAACTCCCTATAAAACTACAAATTTACCAAAACGAAGTAAAGACTCAAAGAAAGATAAAAATGCATGAGAATGCATGAAACCCTACATGAGACTCAACAAAAAGACTCAAAACAAAGAAAGAAATGACCCTAAAAACACCACTAAACAAGGGTCATCACTAGACGTGGAATGTTAGTTGTGCATCGAGGAACTGAGGAAAAGAGCCTTGTAAGATCAAGTTTTGATCTAGTAGTACAACTCTATGTGTTGATGATTACAAGTTAACCTTTTGATATGAACAATTATGGTACTCTAACGTGTTTTCTGAGTGTGCTCCTAACAGGTTCTGACCCTATCACAAATTCACACAAATCAGATGCATTTTGCTTAAAGAGTGATCCTAGCAACGCTTTCGCAATCTCTATGTTCAGTCTGAACAGTAGAAAAGCTTCAGAAGATCTGAAGTTAATCAAACTCTGATAAGGACTCAGCTCACTTGAAGCTATGATGATCCAGACGTTCTGACAACCAAGATACTCTGAAGGCTCAGAAGTTCTGATGGTGTAGAAGACTCTGAAGATCCAGAAGCTGAAGAGTGAAGACTCTGAAGTCCAGAAGCAACTGGCTCTGAAGACCCTATACTGATCCTCTGAAGTGAAGATCAGAAGGTACAACGGTCAGAGGATCCAAGCTTCCTTCTGACTCTGATCAACCAGCTTCACAAGTTCCAACACGAAGCGCTCCTCTGATCAGAAGTCTAACGAGGTTAAATGACAAGTCACTATCCAAAGTACAAAAGCAGATGTACTATTCTGATGACCTAACCTACATTCTCAGCCACAGCAGAAGCTGGAATTTCCAGAACTGCCCTCCAACGGTAGCATCTCCATTCAAAGTTCAAACCCTAATCCTTGGAGTATAAATAGAGGCTGTAGATTGAAAGAAGCGGCTAGAAGAACTTACACACGCGCAAGCTATATTCAAACCTTCTAAGCTTTCTTTCATCTTGAATTTCATTGTGTTTACTATAAGCTTTTTAGAAGCACTTTCTGTGTAAACAAGAACTTCATATACAGTTGTATAGTTTGCCTTTAGGAGATCAAGGTTGATCGGATCCTAAAGTAGACTAAGAGAGTGAATCTTAGTTTGAGCTATGTCAGTGTATTGTTAGTCACTTGTAGGTTTCAAGTGCAGTTGTAACATATACCTGATTAGTGGATTACCTTCATTCTAAGAAGGAAGAAATCACCTTAACGGGTGGACTGGATTAGCTTGAGTGATTTATCAAGTGAACCAGGATAAAATCCTTGTGTGCTTTTCTATCTCTTATCTTAAGCACCCTTGTGTCTAACAAATCTTTAGGTGGAAGTTTTATCTTGAAAACGTTATTCAAACCCCCCCCCTTCCTACCCTTTTTCATACCTTCAATTGGTATCAGAGCGCAAGTTCTGATTACCACACCTAACAGTGTTCAGTGATCCGAGCCGGTGTGAAAAACAATGGCTACCACCAGTGAAACACAGAAAGATGGATTGACGAACGCACTGTCGCGGGTGCGTGTCAAAGTATTTTTGCTTTGAATGCAGTACAAGGTGTTAACACCAGGATCGTTCTCACAAGGACTTGATAAGTTATTAATTGATATTAGAGTAAAACAAAAAACCTAAAAGGGAGTTTGGTTGATTTGATTGTAAAGAAAGCAAACAGAAATTAAAAGAGACTTAATCAGATAAAAGAAAGTGTTAGTCATCGTATTATAACATTCAAGTGCAACAAACCTTCATTGGTTACAAAAGATTAGTTATTCCTTATTGTTTCCCTAATTCGTGAGAGTTGATTAACTAAGCGAAAATCAATTCATAGTTTCCTAAACTAAGCGATTAAGAAACAGTTACGAACTAACATGAACTAAGCGAACATGCATCAACTCTTATTTCTAAAACTACGGAATTAAGCAAACCCTAGATCAGAAATAGAGATGAAGAGAATTAATAAAGAAGAAATTTGCATTAAGAACAGAACCTCAAGTTTGCAAACACAAGAATATTAAAAATCCTAAGACTAACTATGGAGTTTAGCAACTCATACTAGAAAAGATGGAGAGAGATATTAGGAGAAGGTGGAGGAGGTGATGGTGAGATGTGGTGAGGTGGTGGTGAGGTGGTGTTATGGTGGTTAGGTCTAACAAAAGCCTAAACTCACTTATTTATACTAATAAATAAACTTGTTCATCAAGTAACAATCTTTGTTATCTAAATCTTTTCTAAATCTTCACAAAATCGGGCCCACATAAAGGAGTAAGCTGCTGAACAATCAGGCATTCGCGGGTCCCATAAGAAATCTGAATCTTCAATTGAGGTAAACATGAGAGTTATAGCTCTTTAAGTCAGCTTCGCGAGCCTTCAATCGGATCCTAATTCGGAGTTCTGTAGCCCAAGATATGATCATTTTAGTGCAGACTGTTCCAGACTCGCAGGATTAGCGACAGCAACTTTGCAAGGCCATTTTGACCAAGTTAGAGGCTGATTCTAGAATCGTACTGAACATGAAAGTTGTAGGGCTTCAAGTTAGCTTTCTAATGACATATTATGGGCCTTATTTAGATATTTCTAGCTCCATATTCAATCTGTTCTAGCAAAACAGTCATAGAAACTAAAAGTGTAGAATTAAGCTCTTTTCCAAGAATAATCCAAATAAACACTAATGGTCAAAACATGGCTAAGCATAAAAATTAAGCACAAAAATGTATATAATGAAGCTTAGAAAGACACACGTAAAGTGCATCAATTATGCGCTTATCATGGATACAATGCAAAGCCTCCCATGTTCGACGGTCAAAGGTTCGAATACTGGAAAGATAGACTTGAAAGTTTCTTTCTGGGTTTCGATGCAGATCTCTGGGATATTATTGTGGATGGCTATGAGCGTCCAGTTAATGCAGAAGGCAAGAAAATCCCAAGGTCAGAGATGACTGCAGATCAAAAGAAGCTGTACTCACAACATCACAAATCTAGAGCAGTTCTTCTAAGTGCTATCTCTTATGAAGAGTACCAGAAGATTACAGACCGTGAGTTTGTCAAGGGAATCTTTGAATCCCTAAAGATGTCTCATGAAGGAAACAAGAAAATGAAGGAATCAAAGGCGCTTTCTTTGATTCAAAAGTACGAATCCTTCATCATGGAACCAAACGAGTCCATTGAAGAAATGTTCTCCAGATTTCAGTTGCTTGTAGCTGGAATACGACCTCTCAACAAGAGCTACACTACAAAAGATCATGTCATAAGGGTCATCAGGAGTCTTCCTGAAAGCTGGATGCCTTTAGTGACGTCAATAGAGCTTACGAGAGATGTCGAGCGTATGAGTTTAGAAGAACTCATCAGCATTCTGAAATGTCATGAGCTGAAGTGAGCTGAGATGAAAGATCTGAGGAAAAAGTCTATAGCCTTGAAATCCAAATCTGAGAAGGCTAAGTCTGAGAAGTCAAAGGCTCTCCAAGCTGAAGCAGAAGAATCTGAAGAAGCATCAGAAGATTCTGATGAAGATGAGCTAACTCTGATCTCTAAAAGACTCAACCGCATCTGGAAGCACAAGCAGAGCAAGTACAGAGGCTCTGGTAAGGCCAAAGGAAAGTCTGAATCCTCAGCTCTTTGTCATTTGATCCAATAGTGTTCCGTTAGATAGGAACATATTTGATAAATATTGATAACTCTCGGATAGAGTATTAGAACGGAAAAATCCAGAAGAAGTCATCAGGTGTTGTTGAATATTTGTGAGAATTTCATTTATCAGGCTTGTGAAATCAAAGGAGGAAGCAATTCAGGTGAATTCCATAGCGTTCATTGAGAGCAACTCCTCTGGAGATGAAATGGTTAGGCAGATGGTGATCAGAGGGTGGAATCTGTGCTTTTGTTGTAGATTTATATTATATTATATTATCTTTACTTTTTTTTTTTGATAAGCATTATTTTATCTTTACTAAACCGTTCAGTTAACTTATTTGTTGAATCCATAAATGCGTGGCACAAAAAAACCAGCGGTCGTGAGAAAAACGTCACAAATAGCTATCTCTTGTACTGAATCTATTCAGAAAATACAACAGACTATTTCTGTTCATATTAACATTTTTGAACCAAGCTCAATGCACACAGCACTTATAAACACTTTTGAACCTAATTCTGGTCAATAAAGACCAATAACCACGTGAGCTTTCGAACAAAATTCATTGATACTGTTCAGTGTATTGAACCTAGTGAATTTAAAGGCAAGGACTTGGTCAGATCATATTATACTGGAGGCTCGGGACCCTTGCTCATGCTAAGGAAATATGGATTCGGGAACAATAATTGCAAGGACGGATTGTCAATTGTTCAAAAGCTAGGGAAATCTGTCTTTAAATGTGGTGAATATTGGTGTGATGCAGATGGTATTCTCGTTTATATATCTACTCCTTATCCTTGATTTTAGTCCATTTCCTTGAAATTAATCTTTCACTGAAAAAAACAAAAAGTGAGTGAATGAAATAGAATAGACAAAATATGTGCTATGACTATGAGATTCATGAACAGAAGTGGAGTTTGACATCTCTTTTTTTTTTTTGGAAATAAATTAAATAATAACATCCCAATCAAAAATTAAATCAGACAATAATAATCACAAAATTTCTCTACTAAAAATGATAAATTTTATTGCATAATTATCTTCACGTCACATGTTCAATTGAAAAAAAACAAAAAAAGAACAACAAATCAATAAAAATACACATGAAGAAATTGAAGAAGATCCACTGCCAATAATGTGAAGTTTGGCAACATGGTGGATCTTTGGGTAAAGGGGAAACATTGCGATTCCGCAAATGCCTTCTTCTGAATCTCCACCTCTCGGAAGCCTAATATATCCTCCTTCTCCCCAGTCGGTGCCCCAAGAATTTTTCCCGATCCAATATTTCGAACCGTCAATATTAGTACCAAAACCAACTAAGGTTATGGCATGATTCTGGTCCGTTCCACATTGTCCTCTGAAAATTCCTCCTGAGTAGTGCCTGAAATCGTCTCCAATGGCATCAATACCAACGATCACGGGTTGCTTGGCAACCGCTTGGAGCAGTGCCTCTTCATTGTTTGAAGAGACCCACTCATAGCCGTGAATCGGAAAAGAAACTCTTTGAGAGGCATCCTTGAAGCGACATGTTCCAGCCGCCTTCTCATAAGGGTAACCTGCCTCAGTAGAGATGCCACCCCGTCTTGTAACGTAGTCAAATGCTTCTTCAGAAAATCCACCCTTGCATCCATCGCTCCTACCACCTTTGACGCAATCAATCAACTGTTGCTCCGAGAGGGACACGAGTGTGCCACTAGCAATCTGGAGCGCTCCCTCTAATGCCGCCACGGCAGCAAATGCCCAACAAGCACCTAATACATAAGAAAAGCGATTACAGAGGGGAAAGTGAATAAATATTAGTATGCACTATAAAAATATTATTTTTAGTGGTATTGATATTATTAAATATGACTTTTCAATAACTGATTATCCATACACATTTTTTTAGAGTTAAATTCATTAAGCAAACTAGCTAGCTAGATGATCATAATGTATATACCAAAAGGAAAACAATTAAGCTCAATCAAAAAAATGAAGAAGTATAGTTTTTTACCACAAGTCCCTTGTTGCCTCACTGGAGTAACCGCTCCTCTTTCCCTCCAGTCCATGTGAGCCGCCACTCCCTCACCTGAATGGTTATTGAGAAGTAATGATGTACCACTAGTGGTGGTGGCTTGAGAAGTGTCGAACGTGGAAACATGGTGGAGGAGTGTTATGTAGAAGAAGAAGAGGGTTAGAGAAATGGTAGCCATGATCAATGGTGTTATGAGGGTGAGAGAATATTGAGAGAGAATGTGTTAAACAAAGAAGCATAAGGAGCCTTTATATAGTGTATCCTCTTGTCCTTAGATCATAAGAAGGTTTAGTTGACAAGTTGAGATTGTTTAGAGAAGTTAGATGGAGAAAAATTAGAAGAAAAAATAATTTTTCTCTTATATGGTTGTTGCTAGAAAATAATGAGTACATGCAAAAAATATAAAGGATCCAAAAAAATATTCCCTCATCACAAACCTTTTCTCTATTTTCTTAATAAAGACTTTTTATTTCCTTTCTTCTTAACATGCATTGTTACAAGCTAATGAAAATATGTGTGTTTTATTATACAAAAAATTAGAAAAGTTAGATGAAGAAAAGTTAAAGAAAAATGCACTTTTCTCTTATATGGTTGCTACTAGTAAATAGTGAGTACATGCAAAAAATATAATGGATCCAAAATATTATTCTCTCATCACATGATTCACAATTATGTATTAACCTTTTCTCTATTTTCTTAATAAAGACTTTTTATTTCCTTTTTTCTTAACATGTATTGTTACAAGCTAATGAAAATATGTGTTTTATTATACAAAACTTAGAGAAGTTAGATGGAGAAAAGTTAAAAAAAAAATACACTTTTCTCTTATATGGTTGCCACTAGTAAATAGTGAGTACATGCAAAAAATATATAATGTATCCAAAAAATTATTCTCTCATCACATGATTCACAATTTCACATCATGAAGAGAACAATTATATATGTATAAAGGTTAGAACTATACTAACTTGTTAGCATGGTGCCTGAATATATTTGGGCTAATTATATCTCTTAATTGGTAATTCTGCAAGGAATTGAATTACTTGGCTCAATTATTTTCAACCTAATTTGAACAAAAAACAAAGAGTACATCAATTTTAAATACACCTTCCACATTTTTTTTTTTAAGGTTTAACTTTTCCTTGATGCCATTTTAAATACAGCTTCCGCATCATTGTTATTTTTTACCAAAGAGTTTAAAAATGTAATAATTTTACTATCACTATAACTAGCCATTCTCACCATTAAATATATCTTGGCACAAATAATGGTACAAAACTGGACTTTTGCAACTTTGCACAAATCCTATAGGGCCTATGATAACATGTACTAATTACTATTGAGATTGTGCAGCTTTTTGCACTAATTTTGTTTTTTCATATTAATTAAGATGCTCATTAATAATTAGGCAAAAAGTTAACCAACTCTTCACTTGTTACAATGCTTGGTCTTATTATTAGAACTTAAGCTATGTATGTCTCATATGTTTTCATAGCTTACATCATTTTCTTTATTCTCAAGTTGCATGTAATAGTATCCGTATGATTTGAGTGGAGAGGCTTAAAAGAATAGAAATGTTTTATTTTTATTATCACAATAAGATAGACGTTGATCACATGCTTGTTGTATTATAACACAAATTTTCTTTTTAATTTGGTAGTTTCTAGTTACGTACCAATATCTCAATTAAAAACAAACAAAAAATACCATACTCAATTAAAATCATTTCATAGCATGTACCCACACAAAAATATTTCATAGCTTATTATGTTAAAAAAGTAAAATTTTTTATTTAATAATATTTTATTTTTAAATAATTGCCTTTTGTTTTTTATCATCTCCTACTACTAAGTTACTTGTACAAGAAATCCGGGGATTAGCTTTTCTGGAAAATTGGCAGCAAAAGGAGTTTAATTTAGCTGCCAAATGTCTGCCGTTTTGCTGTCAAATGCTTGCACTCTTAAAAAATTGGAACCAGTGACGGACGAATTCCGTCACAAAACATGTTAGTAACATAATTTATGCCAGAGTATCAACCATAATAGAAAGTCTCGTTGCTAATCATTTGTGATGGAAACTATCCGTAACAGATAATGAAATTCCGTCACCAAAGTTCTTGAAGTGCTGTTGAAACTATCCGTAACTAATTAGTGACGGATATATTTCATCAACTAACTGTGACGCTCTGATCCGTCACTAATTTCGTCAACTATAACATGCACGTTAATCACATGCTTGTTGTATTAATAAACAAATGTTCTTTTTAATATGCAGTAGTTTCTACTTCTAGTTACTAGTACTCAATTAAAAAAAATATCATACTCGATCAATTAAAATCATTTCATAGCATGTACCCAGAAAAAATCATTTCATAACTTATTATGTAAACAAAGGACATATTTATAAAAAAAATTAAAGTATTTATTGAATAACATGTTATTTTTAGATAGTTAGTTTTTGTTATTTATAATTTCCTACTACTAAATTAGTTGTACAACAAACAAACGGAGATTAGCAAACATCCTACCAAATAGACAACAAATACGTAGCAAAAGGGGTTTAGCTGCCAAATGTCTATCGCTTTGCTGCGGATGTTTGGCAGCATGAATTTAGTCTCTGATTGGCTTCCAAATATTTAGCGACTAAACGCTAGCAAATTATAAACATCCTTAACTATTCCGTTACTAAACCACAGCCAAATCTGGTTAAAGCCAATACGTTCCTAGCTATGTATTTCAGCTATTTCCTAGCTAATTGGTTGTGTAATTCATAACAATTCTTTACAACCAAATAACAGTGGAGTTTGAAGTTAGGATATGCCTAATCAGGAGAATCTCATTTGGCATTTAATTACTTATAATTCAAACCAAGATACTAAATGTCAAAAAAACAACCAAGATACTAATTAAGGATTTTATATATGTATGACATGTTACTATGACAAAGCAACCAATAGATATCATTTGGAGCACAAGTTAAGAAGCATACACTTTCTATAATTAAAAACATTCATTCTAATGCAAACATTGTCAAACAAATCATAAGCCTTTCATCATGCAATTTAAAGGTGAAATTATTCATTGAAAAAAACCTTAGTTCAAGTAAAACATCATGAACACCTAAACCAGAACACCAAAAGCATTAATGATCCGTGATTAGAATTATTAACATTGAGAAGCAAGCCAAAAATGAATGTTGGGCATGCCACCATAAGGTCCCTTCCTCTAGTGATAATATCCTCATTAACAGTTGCTCTTGTCCAATCACTCTGAGCATGCCACCATAAGGTCCCTTCCTCTAATGAAAAAAAAAATCACCTTTTGCCTGAATTTCCCTCCTGGTTGAATAGGACATTGTGATGTACTCACGACCAATGGATTCCTTGACTTCTTCACTTCATGCCAGTGAGTGAGGTGTAACATCTCTGCCTGCTTAGGTAATGTCTAAATAAGGTGATAATTAAAATTTAATGACTAAATATTTAGGTTTTAGAATAAATTTTATAAGTAGTTTTAATATTATTTCTTAATTTATTAATGGATATAAAATTGAATAAAAAAAAAAGAAACTAAAAGATTAAAAATATTTACTCTAGTTCGTGACTATGAGTTTTCCGGCGGCGAGTTGGCCGAAAAATTCATACTATAAAACGTGTGTTTCTCCCTCGTCCGACCTCCGATTGAGATGATTCCAAAACCTATGTTCTTTTGGAAGTGAGGAGAAGCCAACCATGTGCCCAGCTCTGACCGCCGCACCTCCGCCGCTTCCGGTCATCTTCTCCGGTGAGTCCTTCGCCGGAAAATTCACAACTTGCCCAGAAATTTTCTAGAACTTGTATTCTGTAAGTTCTTGACCTTCTGAGCTCATTTCTAACATCTGATTCTTCATTTGATGATAAAAAACGTTACTTTATTACCCAGAATTCAAGCCTTAGATTTTGAAGATTAACACACTCATCCCTAAGCTTCTATGCACTGCTCTATGTTCTCCTTGCTGCTGCAGGTGATTTTAGTACTCTAAAATCCAAAGAAGTCATGGTTCAGAGGAGGAAAGAGTGAAATTCTAACCCTTGTTTATGAAGCATGAAGAAGGAAGGCTTCATCTTCATTTTCCTCTCCTTGGCCTCACCATCTTCAAAGAGAAGATGCTAACCTCAATTCTGTAAGTAACTCTGATGTTGTTCTGGAAATAAAACTAGGAAATTTATAAGAAGGGAAGTAATGGAAATTTAATCAAGGAAGAAGTGATTCTAAGCTATAAACCAATATTAAGCTACTTTGAATTGAGAACTGATTAAGGTTAGAGGAAGATTTAGGGGTTGAGTCAAGAATAAAAGTTGTAGGGAAAAATATGAAGAAATTGATTCTGAAGTTAGATTGTGAAAAAGTTGAAAAGTGATTTTTGAGAAGTGATTTTCCAAAGAAAATGGCTTTTAGGCCTTATTTAGTGAAAAACAAACATGGCCTAATAAAAATAGAGGAAATTCAGAGTTTAAATTAAATTTTATTAGGATTGACTAAATACTCTAAATTAATGTATAATTAGGATTATTATAAGGAAAATTCTAACTATTGTAATTATATTAAAAAGTAAATCATGAACATGGATGGGGGAAGATGATGAGAACATGAACCACCAATGACTTTATGGAGTTACGATACTTTGAGACTATGAGACCTGGGGACCCTTTGACCTAATATTGGACCATTGATGACCTTGTGGGACTTTGATCAGACTATATGGACATGATAAGGACTTACAATCGGCGAAGAAGACATAATAAAATAAAGGCTTAAATACTCTGTAGGTCCCTGAAATTGTATGCCGTATGAAAATAAGTTCCTGAAATTTTTTTTTCCGATTCCGAATCCCTGAATTTTTTTTTTAATCAGAATAAGTCTCTGCTCGTGTTTCCAGCCTATGTGACACAATTTTTGCTGAGTCATTTATTCCACGTGGCTATTATATTTTTTTTTATTACACATGGATTAAAAAAAATTATACATTTAAATTTAAAATTCAAATCTTTTTAGGGATTTAGGGTTAATTACCTTAATAAGATTTTAATTTTAAATTTATACATTTAAATTTAAAATTTAAATCTTTTTAGGGATTTAGGGTTAATTAGGTTAATAAGATTTTAGTTTAAATTTAAAAAATAAAAATAAAAATCTTTTTAGGGATTTAGGGTTAATTTGATTTATGGTTAATAAGATTTTAATTTTAAATTTAAATGTTTCATTTTATTTTTTTAATCCATGTGTATTTAAAAATATAGAAAAGCCACGTGGAATAAATGACTCAGCAAAAATTGAGCCACATAGACTGGAAACACGAGTAGGAACTTATTTTCGTACGTCGGACAATTTCAGGGACCTCAAGAGTATTTAAACCTAAAATAAATTCAAGGAATTTAAGAGATGCATAATTTATATATGTATGCTTATATAGTTGTGTGATATATGATGTTTAAACAAGGATATTGGAATATCATCGTTAGCGTACTAACCCTAGTTCGTGATTCCGGATAAAGAGGCAAACAATAGATGCCTTAAGAAGACGAGGAACTTCCGATTCCTCTCGGATATGCAATGGGATCCATGTTAGGGAGGAGGAGTTACCTCTTGGTTGGTAGTTAGGGTTATGTTAGGAATTATATTCGGATACTTGTTGGTTGGTTATCTATGGTTACATGTGTTGTGTATGTCATTATACCTATGTGTATATCTTGATGATTGATGATATGGTTATGAGTATGATGAGTATGTCTATATGTGATATGCCTTGTGATTCCCTGATGTGATATTACATATGAATTCTCTGGCAGGATGACTGCTCTTAGTCATATTTGATAGTTTATTGACCAATGAATGTTGTTCGATTAAATTGTGAAATTGTAACAGGTGGTGTGTGTGGATTATTGTATCCTTGTTGTTGCTTGATACATTAGAAAGGTGCAGGTTATAATCTGAGGATTCAGATGGCAATGAAGGAGATACAATGACAGGATCTTGAAGGCATTATTTGACAGGAACCAAGGAATAGTTATTCAGTTATCAACCAAACAATGCTCAACATTGAAAGGAGGACTTTTGCATATATGCTAATGAATTATAAATTAATTAGGTGGATATGGACTTAGCTAATTGCATGAGCTTTTTATGCATATTACTATGTTTTTTTGTTAATCACTGAATAACAGGTATTCCAAGTTATGGTTCAACTGCGGATGTTGAATGCCTTCAAGAGAATTACTCATGTATGAGTAATATAGACCTTGTATGGTCCTGGGCAGGATAAGGGGGAGATGATTGACAAATATTGTTATAATTTGTCCACACGCATCATTATTTGTGTAGGGAGTATAAGGAGTAGAAACGTGCGACAACTTCCACCTGAGACCCCGAAAGTGCACCCGGTGTGGATGCCCGAGATACATGAGGTGGAACATAAGACCATGAGTGGCCGTGTATTCCTGAATAGATCGCTGAAATAGTATTCATGACTCGGTAAAAAATGGACTCAGGTGGTGCCATATTCTCGAGTGACGTTCCGAAGTGTGAAAGGCTTTGTGTAGCCAATGGGCCCAGCATACAAACGTGATATCTATTGGCTGTCGCAGTGGCATGCATTGCATAGTTGCATTTTATCTGTGATTGATTACATGTGATTGATTGACTGATGATTTTGTGTATGTGCTTGCTAGTGATCGTGGGATAACTAATAGACCGGTAGTCCAAATGAGACTCATGGCATAAGCCTATTTATCACCCATGTTGGTAGCTCACTCCCTCCCGCTTAATTTTCATGTACAGGCTTAAGGTGGGCTTGGGACGAGTGAAGTTGGAGTCATGCGGAAGCTATTGAGCCATGGTAGTTGTCGGTGAGTAGAAATGCACGGAGAGAAGATGTCAGAGATTACGATGTGATTAAGTTACTCATGTAATGTGAAATAGGATAGGGAGAAGAGAACTGAGTAAACGTAAGTATTTGTATTGTAAAATGAAAAGTGAGCGAGGGATAATGAGAGACGTTGAATGTAAAAAGTTTGTGTTTGAGGTGGTCACCACAGGTTTGGTATCAATGCAGGGTCGATTCTAGAGGACTTGTGGCATTGGGTGAGAGGCGGAACCTAGGAAACATGGCTTAGAATTATGTCCATCGATGGAGTTTTACAACTCTTGATTGGTTCTGTTACGAGTTGCAGGCTTGGCCAACCCGGTAATTTGTTCCTAGCATGATAAAGTTGCAAAATCTGAAAAATCTGAATATGGACTTTTTTCCAGCATAAAGATGGATCAGAACCTCTGGCTACGATGCTTCTCTATCCGAAGATGTCTAGTTCAGAAGGTAACTCTATCAGAGGTTAAGTACCCATTGGTGCCTACTCTGAAGCTGAGACAGTAAACGTGTGTCAGTTGCTATGATACATCGTTCCTTGTGCCCGTGCTGACAATCTGTTGTAATGAGTGTAGATGTGCTTCTCTCCAACGTGTGACGTGTGTATTAACTGTTTGTAATGATGTCTTTAATTTTTAACCGTTGATTTTACTTTGCTTTTTAATCAACAACGGTTACCTTCTAAAACCACTACGCACACATGTTTCCCATCACTTTCGGTTTTACCTTCTCTCTCCTGCTTTTGCAAAACCCTTATCTTCTTCAATTCTCTCTCGCTTTCAACCTCTTCTCTTCTACCCAAACCTCCATCCTCAACAATGGTGAATCAAGAAAGAGCTGACTCCGGTGACAAGTCTGATTCCGCCGATGGAAGAGTTTTTCCCAATTTGGTTGTGGGTCTTCCAACAGGGCAAGTGGGTCCTTTTCTGCGTCCTCGTTCGAATGAGAGTGCCCAACATGAAGTGCAAGATGCTGAAGATGTTGTCCCACTTTCTCAGAGACAATGTGTGGTTACCTGCTGCTTTGCTCCTGAAGAACTCTAGGTTCTTGCTGAATGGAAATTTGATTTTGATGTCATTGCTTGAAATGGGTTTGACCTGTGTCCTGAGATTCAAGCACAAGGCTGGGAAGGGTATTTTCAAAGGATTAGTGGTCCTGTGTATGATAAGCTTGTGAAGGAATTCTGGAAACACGCCGATTCCAATGAGCACCAAGTGGTATCCTTCATTCTGGGAAAAAGGATCATCATAACTGAGAAAACAATTGCAAGGCTTCTGGGTCCAGAATCGAGTAAGGGCTACAGGTTTCAGTTGCAAGAATCAAAGGTCTCAACCAACACCAAGGAGAAAGTCAACATGGCTCTCTACTCTACATGGAAGCCAGGAAAGAATGATTGCAAGACCAAGGAGCTTCACTCTGATTTGAGAATCTAGCACAAGATTCTTCTGCACTGCATCAACCAGAGACCAAAGGGAAGCTCTCCTAATTACATCAACTTCACCCATAAGGTGTTGTTGTTCTTTGTCAAGGACCACAAAAAGGTGTGCCTGCCTTACTTCATCTTTTCTTATCTGAAAGAGTGCATCAAGAAGTCTAGAACCATATCTTCACCAAAATCTGCCATAAAATACATACCTTTTGGTAGTTTACTTTCTGACTTCTTTGTGGAAAGTAAATTGGTGCATGCCCTGCGAAGGTTGGGATGTTCTGAAGACTTGACAACAATGACTGGAGATACTTTCAATGCCACATCCTTGAAAAGAATGGGCATGATCGAAACCAAAGCTGATTCCAGCACTGCTGAAGGAAGGCCAAGGAAAAGGATTCATCTAAAGGACTATCCTCTCTGGTCCAAGGCTGATGATCCAGAGGCAATCAGATATTATCTTGAGGATCTGAAGCAGCAAGGCTTTAAGATTGATGTGAACAAATTCTTCAGAAATCTCCCAGAGCCTCCGGACTTTGAGTCCCCAAGGAAGAAGAAGACAAAGAGGAAGCAAGTTGAAGCATCTGAGGAGAAGGATCCCTCTGATGGTGATGACAATGATGATGATGATGCTCCACCGCCTAAGAAGAAGGCTAAGAAGGTCAGGATTGCACCTCAAGTAGTTATCATGGAAACTACTCAGGAACAAGCTAGACCTGCACCCTCCATCAGAATCACAAGATCTGCAGCAAGAGCTTCAAGTAAGTTTGCTGCCCTTTCTGATGATGATTTAACTTTGCTTGATGCAACCCTTGATGCAACCAATCCTGAACCATCACCAATTCATCAACAAACCTCTCACCCTTCACCCCCTAGAGACTCCTTCTTTCAACCTACCATTGAGGAAGAACTCCTTTGGAAAATGCTTCAAGCCAACAAAACCTCTGCCTCCACTACACCTATCATTCTTCCATACCATTCAGAAACCTCTGAACCACAAGCCTCTGAACAACAAACCTCCGCACCACAAGCCTCTGAACCTCAAGACTCTGATAAAACCACTACCAATCCACAATCACGTCATCCATCTGATTGTGATAACCTCTCTCCTATTCCATCTGTATCCTTTCCCACAAATGTTCCATTTTCTTCTCCATCCAACAAGTCAGAAGCCACTAGGCAATTCTTTCAAATTGCTAGAGAAATGCTCTCTGAAATCCCTGAGCATTTCATCAATGTTCCTAGTCTTCGCCGCTACCCTGGACCTAGGCCAGAACCTCTGGTTCCTCCTGATTTCCCCATCCAGGAAATTCCTATTGCCTCCATGCCTCCTCCTCCTCCTCCTCATCCTCCTTCTCCTCTTCAAGAGAATGCTGAGTCAGTATCCAACCATTCACCAGATAACACACAGAATCCTGAGACTGAAACTCTTCAACCAAACCCTGAGACCAATAACTCTGTACATCAGACTTTGCAGATTGGTTCTCCCTCTGAAGTTGCCAGCAGCATCCACTCCTCATCCCCTGAACCAAACCTCTCCCTTATTCCCTACACTTACTCTGGACCAACCACCCTTCTTGACTGCATCAATGCATTTAATCATGAAGCATCATTAAGGATCAGCAATGTGCATGGTCGCACTGACCTAAGTGCTAGTCCAGACCTGGTTTTTGAAGAATGGGAACGTCTGTGTTCTTGGATGGTTGACCAAGTTCCTCTGATGATAGGGTTTCTCAACTCTGAGAAGGCAAAATGTGTTGAAGCTGCTACTCAACGTCTCAGACGAAGAGAACTTCTGGCTGAACAACAGATAAGGGAACAACTCTACTCTGCTATTGAAGAAGCACGAAAGAAGAAGAAGCTGCAAGGATTGAAGAAGCGCATCGTGAAGCTGCAGGGTTGCAAACTCTGGACCAAGCTGCTCAGCTTCAAGCTGAAGCTGAGGCTCTCAGAAATCAAGCCTTTAGCATTATTCCAGTTGCTTCTGCATCAGGTCAAGCTTCTCACTCTGATCAAGCTACAACATCTGTTCCACCTCAGTCAGATCCTAGGATTGATCTCATTGAACAACGCCTTGACTCCCATGATGCCATTCTTCAAGAGCTAAAGCAGATGTGCACAGAGCTTCTACGGAGAACACTCAATCCTTAGATTTTAGGAACTCTCTCTTCTTATATGTTTTTATTTTAATTTTCTTTCTTTTTAAACTATGTTTTCTTCTCTCTGCTTTTTATGTTATGCTTTTCCATTACATTTCCCATTATGTGCTGCATATTAGTTGTTCATCATAAAATGTTTTAAAATTAACCAACAAACAACCGCTTTTTATTCATGGCAATATCATACATTTTCATTGTTACAATTAGAAAGGAGGATTTCTCCTCAAGTTCCTACATTCTCTATGCATCGCTGCTTTCTCTAGCTCCAGACGATGCTGCTCATATTCCAGACGATTCAAGGTCAGACGAAGCTCCTGCTTCTCCGGACCCTCTGCCATGGACACCAGTGCGTCCCCCACTTCATGTATCCTCACCTTGTTATTCAGCTCCCGCTGGAAGAGGCCCTGTAGCTTCTCTACAAAGGCAAGGAAGCCTCTGAGGATTGTGTTCATTTCTGGACTCAGATCCATTCCCAATAGCCGGTTGGTCAAATCATATACGGTTGGCTCTTCCGGATGGCGCACGTTAAAGAACAAACTCTCATCACATGCCTTCCTCCTCAGCTCTTCGATGCAATCTATGAAGGAAGCCATTGCTCGTTGTGTTCTTCTGTATCTGGGATGTGAAGACTATTATGCTTTAACCGCTATTTATAAGCTCAATTCAGTCTCCAGACGTTAATGCTGAAGCAGTTTCTCGAGGATAAGTTATTGGTAACTGAAGCTTACCTTTACTCCCTTGGCCGGTAGTCAACGCTCTGCATATGCATTAACTCATTTCATTAATTCGCTATTTTTTTTTATTTCCTTCTCCATCTTTTTGAAACTTAGACCTTCTCTAAGGGGGAGTACCTTGTACTTCAAGCTAAGTTTTTCAAATCCCAAGCTTTTTGCTTATGACAAAAAGGGGGAGTATAACCCAGTTTTTGGTGTGTAAGCTGTGTTAGTGTGATTTCTTTTTCTTTTGGAGAATGTAAGAGTTCCACCTTTATGACCATAGATGTGTCACTGGGCAAATACAAGGAATACATTTTCACTTCTTCTGAAGTGATATTGGTTGACTCTAATACCTTACTCTGCTCATGACTCTGAATACTTATGCGCTCTGATTATTTCAATTCATCTATGTCATGCGTTTTCACTCTGAATCTAGAATCTAGATATCACTAATATTTTCATTAAGTCTGAGATTCAGGGGGAGCTAAGCTCAGAATCAAGCTGTGACTTGGATTCAGAATAAGCAAAATAAACCATTCACATCAGGATAAGTCTATTTCTATTCTCTAAACTCTGAGTGAATTCAGTTTATTGTTTAAGAATTGTTCATCAAAATACTTGGTTTTGTCATCATCAAAAAGGGGGAGATTGTAAGATCAAGTTTTGATCAGGTAGTACAACTCTATGTTTTGATGATTACAAGTTAACGTTTTAGTATGAACAATTATGGTACTCTAACGTGTTTTCTGAGTGTGTTCATGACAGGCTCTGACCTTGATATAATCTCACACAAATCAGAAGCACTTTGCTTAAAGAGTAACCCTAGCAACACTTTCGCAATCTCTATGTTCAAATTGAACAGTAGAAAAGCTTCAGAAGATCTGAAGATAGTCAAGCTCTGATGTGGACTCAGCTCACTTGAAGTTCTGAAGATCTAGACGTTCTGATAACCCAGACACTCTGAAGGATCAGAAGCTCTGATGGTTTAGAAGACTCTGAAGATCCAGAAGCTGAAAAGTGAAGTCTCTGAAGTCCAGAAGCAAACTGGCTCTGAAGACCAAGTACTTCTCCTCTGAGTTCAGAATCAGAAGCTACAACAGTCAGAGGATCCATGCTTCCCTCTGACTCTGATCAACAAGCTTCACAAGTTCCAACACGAAGCATTCCTCTGATCAGAAGTCAACAAGGTTAAAGGTCACGTCACTATCCAAAGTACAAAAGCAGTGTACTATCCTGACGACCTAACCTAACATTCTCAGCCACAGCAGAAGCTGGAAATCCCATATCTGCCCTCCAACGGTAGCATTCCCATGCAATGTTCAAACCCTAATCCTTGGAGTATATATAGAGGCTGAAGACTGAAAGATGCCGTTGAAGAAACTTATACGCGCAAGCAATATTCAAATCTTCTTAGAAATCTTTCTTCATCGAATTCATTGTGTTTACTACAAGCTTTTCAGAAGCAATCTCATTGTAAACAATACTTTTTAAACAGTTGTTTATTTTTACCTTTAGGAGATCAAGGTTGATCGGATCTTAGAGAAGACTAAGAGAGTGAATGTTGGTGTGAGCTAAGTCAGTGTATTGTTAGTCACTTGTAGGTCTCAAGTGCAGCTGTAACAAATCTCTGATTAGTGAATTGCCTTCATTCAAAGAAGGAAGAAATCACCTTCACAGGTGGACTGGATTAGCTTGAGTGACTCATCAAGTGAACCAGGATAAAATCCTTGTGTGCTTTTCTCATCTCTTATCCTAAGCACTTTACTTGTGTTTCGAAAGATTTGCTAAAATCTTAAGTAGTAAGTTTTATTCTGAAAACGCTATCCAAACCCCCTTTTCTATCGTTTTTCATACCTTCAAATTCGACACCAGAATGCTGGGGGGCAGCAAAATGTTGCTGCAGTTGTCGAACAATTGTTAAACCAACATGGTTTCAATGTGGGTTTTGCAAACAAACCCCATTTTGTTTCAGCCTTCACTGAAGAGGTTCTCGAAGCAGAGCTTCCTCGAGGCTGGAAAGTCCCTAAATTCACCAAGTTCTCTGGAGATTTTGGAGAATCCACTGTTGAACATATAGCCAGGTACCAAATCGAGGTTGGGGATTTAGCCATCAACGAGAATTTGAAAATGAAGTATTTCCCCAGTTCTCTAACTAAGAACGCATTCACATGGTTCTGGACCCTTGCTCCAAGGTCAGTCCACACTTGGGCTCAATTGGAAAGGATTTTCCAGGAGCAATTCTTTAGGGGAGAGTGCAAGGTGAACCTGAAGGATCTGGCTAGCGTCAAGAGGAAGACTGCTGAGTCTATTGACGACTATCTGAATAGGTTCAGAATGCTGAAATCTCGATGTTTCGCTCACGTCCCAGAACATGAGTTGGTCATCTTGGCCGCAGGTGGTCTGGAATATTCGATCAGGAAGAAACTCGACATGCAGTATATTCGAGATACGTTACAGCTGGCAGATAGGGTGAGACACGTCGAATTACTGAAAGCGGAGAAGACTGACAAGAAGGCCAGGACTGCCCACAAATGGCCTAAGAAAGAAAAAGTAGCGTATATAGATACTGAAACAGTTTATCACAACCCGTGTGTGTTGTAAGATCAAGATTTAATCAGTGGTTGCATCTCTATATTTTGATGATTACAATTAAGGTTTGTGATGATGAACAATTGTGGTACCCTAACGTTTGTCTTTTTTAGTTGTGACAAACAGGTTCTGAATCTGATCCAAGCTTATTTATTCAGAAGAAGAAGAACCAAGGGATACTAAAAAGAGAGCTCTGAAGTGTACCATGTTCGTTCAGAACAGTGGCAAATCCTTCAGAAGTTCTGAAGATACAAGCTCTCAAGAGGTTCTGAAGAACCAGAGTCAGAAGTTCTGAAGACCAGATGTTCCAGTGGAACGGTCCAGAAGTAGAAGACTCAAGTTCTGAAGACCTGCAAGAAGTTGGTTCTGAAGACCCAAGCTATTCTATCTCTGACATTCAGAAGTTCTGAGGAACTTGTTCAGAAGCAGAAGTTGCAAGGTCAGAAGAATCCAAGCTTTAATCTGACGAGGATCAGAAGCTTCACCAACGTTCATCTAAAGCCTTCAGATCTCAAGTCAACTGGTGAAAGGACAGGTCGCTATCATAGTACAACATCGTACAAGTCTCAGTCTGTCCGCCACCTACCTCGTGCAGCCTAGCAGTCTGATTTTATAAGATTGCCACTCCAACGGACAAAACCCTAGCAACGGCTACATCACAAGTCTTGGAGTATATAAAGGCTGAAGAAAGAAGAAAGATGCTAAGAAACTTTGCTGAAATCATTCAACATTTATGAACCAATCTCTTAGCGTTATTTCTTCACTGTTCTTAAAGATCTGAGTTTACCATTAGCTTTTTAGAAGCACTTATTGTAAACCCGAAACCTTTTACATTACATTGTAAAGTTCCTTAAGAGACCAAGGTTGGTCGAATCTTGAGAGGACTGAATCAAGGTTGATTCAGTGTTTAGCTAGTCTTAAGAGGATCGGTAGATCAGCTTCTTAAGAGGATACTAGTGAGAAAATCAGTGTATTGTTAGTCACTTAGCAGGTAGCAAAGTGCAGTTGTAACACTCATTGATTTTAGTGAATTGCCTTCATCAGAAGAAGGAAGAAATCACCTTCACAGGTGGACTGGATTAGCTTGAGCTATTATCTCAAGTGAACCAGGATAAAATACTTGCGTGCTTTACTTCTTATCCTTCAGCACCTAGTTCTTATCTTTGAGTTTTCGAAAAGATCTAAAAGTATACCCTTTATTCAAAAACTCTATTCAACCCCCCCCCCCCCCTTCTAGTGTTTTTCACACCTTCATGTGCATCATGAGGTCTCCCCTGATGTCGACATCAATGAATATCAATTTGGCTGAACTTCAGCCAGGAGACCCTTATGTTTGCAAACCATTGAAACCTTATGAAAATAAGGTGGGAGAGGAATCCTCTAAGGATAGCCTTCCTACTGTTAAAACTTATACGTTTGATGTGACCAAATTTGATGCAATTTATGATATACTTGTATCTGATGGTTTAATTGTGGTCCCTAAAGACCAAAAATTGCCTTCTCCTGAACAGAAAAAGGGAAAAAATATTGTAAATATCATAACTTTTTTGGTCATTGGACCTCACAGTGTGTTCGTTTCAGGGACCTTGTTCAAGGAGCGCTCGATTCAGGAAGACTCAAGTATGGCGAGAAGGCCAAAGGTCAAATGAAAATCGACTCAGACCTGCCACAGAAAGCTGAGGCCAATTACATGGAACCACTCCAAATCTGCATGGTAGACATTGTTGAAGAACTCGACTTGGGTTTGACTCTTGGGGAACCGGAAGCCAAGGATATGGCAGTCGAGGAACCAACTGAAAAAGATGTAAGCCTAGAGGAAGTCTACCCTCAAGCCGGAGAAACTCTCGTCGAATTCCTGTCTCGAAGCAAAGATGGGTAGAAAGAAGTCATGTTGTGCCTTAGATGCAGCGCCATGTTCGATAAGTCAGCAGCGCCGTGTTCGATAAGTCAGCAGCGAAGGCTTATCAGGACTCTAAAATGAAGAAGCACTATCGACAGAAAGTGCCCGTGGCCAGGAGGCTCAAATATCCTCACGAAGAGCTGGCTGAAACTACCCAGGAACACCATGGCCAAAGAGGCCAAGATCCAAAGGGGAAAGGAAAATCCTACCTCCCTCATGCTGATGTGCCCAAGAACCAGTGGTTTAGGCAAGCACCTCCTAAGCCAAAGCCACGATAGAAGTGGTAGAGGATCGACCTAGGTCAAGGGTCTTCCTATGTAAACAATTCTCAGGTGTCGAGGAACTATTCTTATGGCTCGAGGAACTACTATGGGCCAGAACAGATGACGAGGACCCAATTTCGACGCTTCCTTAAAAAGAGGAAAGCTGAGAGAGAAAAAGGTGGCAAGTTTCAATCATTGTGGGTTATAAAGCCGGCGGATGCTCCAAAAGACAAGCCAAGTGTGGCGACGATTATCAATCAGCTGGATCATGCCATCAAACAGGGAATGACCTTGCCAAGTCCCGCCAAGGAGAAAGCAAAATTGGCAACTGAGGATGAAGATGTGGATATGTTAGAGGACTTCGACGATAGTGATGGAGAAGACCTCAACATATTATGTGTAGTATCAATTCTGCCTGCTGATTTCGATAAGATCTTAGAGGGAACTGAGGGCGACGAGGACTTTTATGTCGAGGAAGAAGCTTATGACAATCCCTTGTGTTACTATGTGATGCAGAAAGGGGCAGTCGAGGATGACAGAGCGATTTTCCAAAGACCCTCGGATCACATGAAGAGCCACTTGAAGCTCCTATTTGTGTGGGCCAAAGTAGAAGATAAATGAGTCAACAAGGTTCTAGTCGACGGTGGAGCCGCCATCAACCTAATGCCCAAGTTTATGTTGAAAAAATTGGGCAAAACAGAGGCGGATTTGGTTCCTCATGATATGGCCCTTTCAGATTATAAAGGTAAGACAAGCACGTCTATGGGTGCAATCATGTTGAATATAACTGTAGGTACGGTAA